>NW_015557345.1:31629-45720 GCF_001515605.1 Sinocyclocheilus anshuiensis | reverse complement strand
TGATGTGTAAAGACATGAAACGATCGGTCTGTGCAAGAAACTGAACAGTATTTATATCGTTTTTTACCTCTGATTCACCGCAATGTCTGAACTGTCCTGAGCGCATGACGCGTCTTCTTCTTCTTGCTTTACGGCAGATTGCAGACTTATAAGTGCATTACCGCCACCTATCTCTCAAATGGACCATTGACACTCTATCTACAATCTCAATTAGGAGTGTCAAAAGACGATCAGAGGTAAAAAACGATATACTGTTCAGTTTCTTGCACAGACCGATCGTTTCGTGTCTTTAAATATCAATGTATCGTCACGAGCCGCAGGGTTTAATTTGGTTTTGTTTGTGTATGTTTTTTTGACTCTCAAAGCCGTGATTCCCATCCACTTACATTATATGACTGACAGACTGCAACGGTTTGAGTTAAAAATATTCGTTTGTGTTGTACTGAAGAAACAACGTCACCTACATCTTGGATGCCCTGGGGGTAAGCAGATAAACATCAAATTTTCATTTTTGGGTGAACTATCCCTTTAAAGCAACTGTAATAAAGTTCTTCAGTCAAGAGCAATGAGTAAATTTTCTCTTTGTGTTTTATTGTTTTATTAACACTAAAGGGATAGTTCACCCAAAAATGAAAATTCTGTCATCATTTACACACTCTCAAGTTGTTTTAAACCTGAACGAATTTCTTTCTTCTATTGAACATAAAAGTTATTTTGAAGAATGACCATATTCTAGATTCCATAGTTCTACACATACCTAAACTTAACAACTACCTCACTACCTATTGATAAACAACAAATTCAGAGTTTATTGAGGCAAAATTACAAACATTGTAATTGTTATCAGTGCACAGGTCACTACAGGCCCCCCACCTGATTGCTACTAGTAATCACACCCTGATTGTTCCTAGTAATAATTCATATTTTACTAGTCATAACTGCTTTTTTACTTGTCTTTTTACTCATTATGACTTATTAGAATGGCCACTGTAAAGTTTAATTATAATAAAATATAAAATATAATACAATATAATATAAAATAATTTTAAAAAATCTTACAAGTAACATTTGGAACAAGTTCTAGTATCTAATAAATGTGTACTAGTGTTTATTAGATTAGTACAAGTAGCTAATTAAGGAGCTGATGCCATGGAGGAGCTGACTCTGGAGGGCACTCTGGAGGTGCAAGGCTGGCTAACTCGGGGCAATCAGGAGACGAAGGAGGGCTGAACAGGACCAGCGGAGATGAAGGAGAACTTTCTGGAGTGGATTCTGGGGTGAGGATAGAAGCAGAGAACTATGGAGGTAGCGCCATGTCCAAGAGAGCTGAGTCAGCGGCGGCCGGCGGGCCTGATGGCGAGCTGGCTCTAGATCGGGGCCGGACACTCTCTAGACACTGGAGGATCCCTTCCCTCCAGCTTAGTCCAGTGGTGTCTGGGAGGTCCACGGGGCGATGGTAATTAGCCCCGATCCAGAACAGCGAGTTGAGCGTGGCGTCATCCAAAGCCATCGCCACGGTGAGCCCACAGAATTCCCAAGCGTACTCCACGAATGGGAGATCTCTGCGGGCTAAGGCGGCAAAACAAGCGGCGATCTCCATGAGAAACTGGAAAACAAAAAACTTTCAAAAACGGAAAAGAAACACGGGGAGGAGAGGCGCTGCTCACTTTTTGTCGGTCTGCTATTCTGTCACGGTATGCTACTGTGAGGAGCACGGAGCGAGGAACAAGTAGAAACACACGTAGCACATCATTGACGAACAAATACACATAATAGCAGACAGAGAACTAAGGAACAGACAGGGCTTATAAACACGTGGAATGCAATTAGGGAGAACAGAAACAGGTGGAGCTAATTAATCAAAAACCATGGAAAGGGCAGGGATAACGGAAACACAGAAAGCAAAAATAAAACCGACCATAAATGTGACACGGGTATCCAATAGGTACTACTATCAAATAATAGGTACTAGTTTCTAAAATAAGTACTAGTGTCCTAGTGAATAACTACTAGTATATAAAAATATGTACTAGTCACAATTGAAATACATGAAAACTGAATAACTGATATCTGAATTACAGATCCTCATAGAAGTCAAGGCACTAGCAAGAATAAGCACTATCAACTAATGAAAGAAACTAGTAATTGCTAGTTATAGCTGCCCATTTTGGCCAGGACACTCCTCTGAAAGGGATTTTTAATCTCAGAGAGGTTTTCCTGGTTAAGTAAAGGTTAAATAAAAAATAGTACTTAATGGAATCAATCTAAAAAATCTAAATAAAAAAAAAAATAAAAAAACAGGTACTAGTATGTTGTAAAGATTAAATGTTAAAATGGCTTGCCATAGTGTGCATGTGTGTTTTCCCAGGCATGCTTCATGTTTGATTTGGCTCTTGAAGCATTCATTAGTATGAATGTTATGAAGGGGTGGGGGATTCTCAAGTCATAATGTTACCTGGCACGTGTACAAACACTACGCCACTTGCTAATGAACTGACTGAGTTTTTAACAGCCATAAAATAAATAATCAAATGAAAGCATTCATGTCTGGCAGCTGGGTGTCTGGATTTGCTTAATCGGTCGAGCCTTATGCCTATAATTATACTTATATGAAAAATGTCATTTTATAACTATTGTATTCCATTATTGATCATCCCATCAGCAGAACACTCAACCCTGCACCACTCCAGAGGGATTGTTCTTGCAGTTTAAGTGTTGTAAAATGCTTTAGATGGGAAAATATGCGAAATAGCAAATAAATAGAACTTAATTTAATTTTTGAATGCAGATTGTGTACTGTCTGGAACAGATTGCAATTAGTAGTTATGACTCATTGGTTTTAACAGCGGTTGTTAGCTGGCGGGTTGCAATCCAAAAATAGATGGCAGGTCTGTTATGACTGTCTCACTGGCAGCAGGGAATAAGTAAGATAGCAAAATCAACATGCTTTTCAACTTTTTCTTTTTACTGACATTGAAATCTGTGTGTCCAATTAAACTCTAGTGTTTTGGCATAAATCCATCTGTCACTGTGTAGAAGCTAGACAAATTAGACAAATGCTAATGTTGAGCAGGCTGCTTAAAAACCATGAACAAGATGCATATAAAGTATATCAAATAATGATGCAGACTACATTAAAAATATAGGTTAAAGGTTTGGTATAGTGTTGGATTGGTACTTGATGTCCAATGAAAATCTGTATGCTGAAGCACAACCAGTTGACTGAACCACTGACTCTATCTATCTTTATCTGTTTATATAAATAGGGAAGACTGTTCATTTGGAAGTATGTGACCCTCAGACTGTAATAAATAAATAAACATACATTATATATAATAACAGTAGCAGTGCAATAACTGAAAGCCTCAACATTATTATTGTACTAGTAGTAGTTTGTACAGATTAAACTACCAAACCAAGCTATAAAAAGTACTGTCATATTATTATTATTATTATTATTATTATTTGTCGGTCTGCTATTCTGTCACGGTATGCTACTGTGAGGAGCACGGAGCGAGGAACAAGTAGAAACACACGTAGCACATCATTGACGAACAAATACACATAATAGCAGACAGAGAACTAAGGAACAGACAGGGCTTATAAACACGTGGAATGCAATTAGGGAGAACAGAAACAGGTGGAGCTAATTAATCAAAAACCATGGAAAGGGCAGGGATAACGGAAACACAGAAAGCAAAAATAAAACCGACCATAAATGTGACACGGGTATCCAATAGGTACTACTATCAAATAATAGGTACTAGTTTCTAAAATAAGTACTAGTGTCCTAGTGAATAACTACTAGTATATAAAAATATGTACTAGTCACAATTGAAATACATGAAAACTGAATAACTGATATCTGAATTACAGATCCTCATAGAAGTCAAGGCACTAGCAAGAATAAGCACTATCAACTAATGAAAGAAACTAGTAATTGCTAGTTATAGCTGCCCATTTTGGCCAGGACACTCCTCTGAAAGGGATTTTTAATCTCAGAGAGGTTTTCCTGGTTAAGTAAAGGTTAAATAAAAAATAGTACTTAATGGAATCAATCTAAAAAATCTAAATAAAAAAAAAAATAAAAAAACAGGTACTAGTATGTTGTAAAGATTAAATGTTAAAATGGCTTGCCATAGTGTGCATGTGTGTTTTCCCAGGCATGCTTCATGTTTGATTTGGCTCTTGAAGCATTCATTAGTATGAATGTTATGAAGGGGTGGGGGATTCTCAAGTCATAATGTTACCTGGCACGTGTACAAACACTACGCCACTTGCTAATGAACTGACTGAGTTTTTAACAGCCATAAAATAAATAATCAAATGAAAGCATTCATGTCTGGCAGCTGGGTGTCTGGATTTGCTTAATCGGTCGAGCCTTATGCCTATAATTATACTTATATGAAAAATGTCATTTTATAACTATTGTATTCCATTATTGATCATCCCATCAGCAGAACACTCAACCCTGCACCACTCCAGAGGGATTGTTCTTGCAGTTTAAGTGTTGTAAAATGCTTTAGATGGGAAAATATGCGAAATAGCAAATAAATAGAACTTAATTTAATTTTTGAATGCAGATTGTGTACTGTCTGGAACAGATTGCAATTAGTAGTTATGACTCATTGGTTTTAACAGCGGTTGTTAGCTGGCGGGTTGCAATCCAAAAATAGATGGCAGGTCTGTTATGACTGTCTCACTGGCAGCAGGGAATAAGTAAGATAGCAAAATCAACATGCTTTTCAACTTTTTCTTTTTACTGACATTGAAATCTGTGTGTCCAATTAAACTCTAGTGTTTTGGCATAAATCCATCTGTCACTGTGTAGAAGCTAGACAAATTAGACAAATGCTAATGTTGAGCAGGCTGCTTAAAAACCATGAACAAGATGCATATAAAGTATATCAAATAATGATGCAGACTACATTAAAAATATAGGTTAAAGGTTTGGTATAGTGTTGGATTGGTACTTGATGTCCAATGAAAATCTGTATGCTGAAGCACAACCAGTTGACTGAACCACTGACTCTATCTATCTTTATCTGTTTATATAAATAGGGAAGACTGTTCATTTGGAAGTATGTGACCCTCAGACTGTAATAAATAAATAAACATACATTATATATAATAACAGTAGCAGTGCAATAACTGAAAGCCTCAACATTATTATTGTACTAGTAGTAGTTTGTACAGATTAAACTACCAAACCAAGCTATAAAAAGTACTGTCATATTATTATTATTATTATTATTATTATTATTATTATTATTATTGACCTTTTCCGGTGCGCAGCATGAAAGGCGCAGCACTCCCTCTTGCCGAGTCCAGCTCAAGGATTAGACCTTGAAATGCCATGATTTCTTTTTCCACATCCTGGGGTCAGGAAACACATTACTCCGCTCTCCCGCTCATCAGAAGGAAATGAGACCATGTCACTCACCACCAGGAATTAACAACACTGCCAAGAACAAGAAACAACCAAATTAATGGCTTGCATACATTTGCAAACTTTGCAACAATTATGAGCTCTATGTTCAGACGTAGTGTTTTAGAAAACAAGTCGGATGAACTGTAGAGCTTCAGTTCAAACTAATTCTTTTAATGCCAAATGCTTTCCTAGCACTTTTCTCATTTTATGAGACACCATTTCTGGACCAATGAAAATTATATTTTCAGTAACCCATGATAATGTTGTGAAGAGAGAGGCTGTATTTGAACCTAAGCCATATGTTAAATCTTGCAACATGTATCCTGGTTGAAAAGATTTAACTTGCTATCTTTTATTATACTGTACACAGATATTTTCAACATGTCAATGAAAACATTAGGACAAACATGTCCAACTTTAGAAATGAAGGCAACGAGGGCTGAAGCAGCAGCCCTGTGTCAAACACACTGGACAAAGTCAGAGGGCTGGAATGTTAATAGGCTGTTTAAATCATGGCTGTTCTGTGTGTTTAAAGGCAACCTGACCCTGTGGAGGAGGGCTGAGCATTGACTCTTATTTTCAGCAGCCAAAGCACTCCCAAACCCCAGCCCCAAGGCGGCAATAATGCAGTTTGCTCTTATTCTGTTTGTGTGACCCCTTGCAGGAGGCAGGAGGAAAGAGGATGTTAATGCACTTGCCTGCTCCGACAGATAATGGCAGCCCCATCCTTGCTGTCTTCAGCATCCGGGATGCCACCCCAGGTGCACTCCCCACCTGGAAAGTCGGACTTTATAAACTAACAGCATTTTGTTTACCCTTTAAATTTAAATATGAGATGTAATTAATCATATGTTGTGTTGTGGTATACACATTTTATATGCATTCATCTTAAAGTATCACACATATAACAGAACAGGGTGCTTGTTTTTGTTCATTTGAGAGGAAGGAAGAGCTAGACATAAATCAAAACTAAACATCTTCCTGCCCTGTCACTGAGCTTTGACACAATGATGGACAGAACGAACTAATGCACGATCACATTTATTGACGACTTCAGAGAAAACAAACACTGACTACTGATGTTGCAGGAATTAGAGGCATGCTCAGTTTTTCAATGATGAATGTGAAAACAACTGGACGACCCACTGAAAAGAACAAAGTATTTTAATTAATTTCCAAGTAATATCTACAATTACTTTACATATCTATAAAGGCATTGAAGATAAGAATATTGTGCAATATACATATCAAAGTATGCTGTTGTCATTTTTTCAGAATCACATAAAAACGTTTAGCTGAGGGTAACATGGCAATGTAGTTTCTGTCATTAATTAACATTGATTATCCTTGCAAAATCAGATCTCTGGGACCATCAGGCATCTGGTTCAAAAATCTATTGAACATTTTGTGTGGTCCCTTTTGTCTGTTTGATGGAAAATAAACAAAATAAATTCACCTCATGATTGATTAGCGTCAGGAGAGCTCCACGGCTCTAATGAATCAAAAGTGATGACAAATGTTAAATATCAAAAACCTCTAAAAATCATGGGCTCATTATAGCCTGCAGACTCTTATCCTTGTTTTACATCTCTGATGGACACTCAAAGGGGAAGTGGACGATGCGGATGGCTTGGGGTTTCAGACCGCGTTCACTGAGGCACGTGCTGAAAAAGGGGAATGCTTTTCCTCTTGGCCCACTGGAGAAGGAACACAGCAGCGCCATGTTATCTGCATTATAAAAAGACACTTTCCTTTCCTCAAAATCCAGGAAAACCCCAATCCTGCTAGGTGGGGTCATCACAGTCAGTGGCGTCCAGGGCTGCGTGCCGGCTGAGTACTGGCTGCCATTGCGCAGCCGGAGGGTCCAGTACCCATTCTCAGGGCACAGCTTGACTCTGACCTGACGATTCACTGACTCCAGAGCAACACCCAGGTCCCATTTAGGATTGTTACTTACGTCCACCTCCCAGTAATGCCTGCCAGACTGGAAGCCTTCTGTTGCAAGAATGTTGACACACTGAAGGAAGCGTTTGGCATCACACGTGTAATTGGTCATTTTGTCACTCTCAATGACTTGGGTTTTGTTCCTGGATAGTTGTAGACTGGGATGAGCGGTGTCCTCATCAAATATCAGTGGTGCTGGGCCTGGGAATAAAAGACAAACTCTCATAAACTGCATCGACTGGAATCGATGGAAGGGTTTTTGCATGATACAGAGCACAAAAGCAGTCTTAAGTCGCTGGGGTATATTTGTAGCAATAGTAAGGGTCAAAATTATAGATTTTTCTTTTATGCCAAAAATCATTAGGATATTAAGAAAAGATCATGTTCCATGAAGATATTTTGTAGATTTCCTACCGTAAATATATTAAAACTTAATTTTTGATTAGTAATATGCATTGCTAAGAACTTCATTTGGACAACTTTAAAGATGATTTTCTCAATATTTTTTTATTCAGATTTTCAAATAGTTGTATCTCGGCCAAATATTGTCCTATCCTAACAAACCATACATCAATGGAAAGCTTATTTATTCAGCTTTCAGGTGATGTATAAATCTCAATTTCAAAAACTTGATCCTTATGACTGGTTTTGTGGTCCAGGGTCACATATGTCTTTAAAGCTAACAGATATTGACTAAAAGCCTCAAATCCAACTTGAATGAAATGAACCAATGGAACTGGTATACAGATATGTGTGCTATGAAGATATGAAACACAACAGTAACAGTGTTTTTATACTGATGTGTAAGATGTTTTAAAACTCTGATGGACAGGGTAACATGGAAGTGAAAAACAATGAAATCAGTAGAACAGACCACATTTCAACATTTCCTGATAAGGGTGTAACGCTACATTTTTATGTAAACAAAAATTTGTGAAGGCTGCTAAAACTGACATCCGAATCATGGTCTAACATGAGCCCACTGTGCCATTCGACAAATCACCAAATCCTTTGCTGCCCCAAGGGGGGCTATTCATACAGGCAGAGAACTGTCACTATGGCAATAACACCATCTGTTACAGCAGAAAATGAATACCTTGAGCTATTTCTCTACTTCAATACCTCCTATATTGACTTTATTTATTGACTTTATTAAAACAAATATTACAAATACAAATATCATATAGTGACCACCAATTAAATATATGGTGTGTAGTGGATGAAGTATCAAGGCAAAGTGTAACGGACAAATTACCTGGATTCAAATGTTGAAACATTTTTCGCCACATAGTGTATTGAAGAGGAGCAATGTGTTTGCTTCTGAAAGTATTCAGGTTGATATTCAGCTCTTGCAGAGGCGATCTGTAATAATAATATATAAAGATATTAAATGTTTTATAGAGATAAGTACAAATTATTTTTATCATTAATAACTAACACACTTAGTTATTAAGTTTAGCATTTTTTATTATCAAATAGTGGAATAAAATAGTTAAATAGTTCCAATAGTCTGTACTATGGTACCGAAACTGTGAAATTTGAGTGGTACAGACTACAATTAAAGAGTCGTACAAGGAACATTATTAGATATCTATACAGTGGTAAATAATAATAATAATAAAAATAGCTTTTTAATTGCTACTCACTTGGAATTCAATTCTGGAAGCTGTGGAGGAAGGAAGTGGAATAGAACAGGTTATTTCACTGACTCAACTACAGAAGCTAGAAAGAACACAGCAGAAGCAAACCACCTGTCCGATAATTAACAGCACATGCTCAAATCACTGTAGAATTTAGTTTTCTTCAGTTCTGCTGTTGTGTGAAATATATATGAGGCTCTGGCTGTAGCTGCACTTCACTAATAACTCATTCTGACAACCAGCACTCTAGGTTCTTGTGTAAATATGACATTAATATTCCAAATATTAGTTCTATGACAAATGGATATGCAGCAGCAGCAGCAGCAGCCTTCCAAACGGAAACAGTCATTATAATCACCTCTACAAGTACAGATTGGTCTGTGCTGCTGGCAGTCTGTCGTAGCATGTTGATGTTCTGCTCCACGTCTCTGATGGCCACCTGTAGGGCCTCCAGATGTCGCTCCAGCCTCTGCAGCATTTCCTCCTGCTCCCTGCTCAACTCCTCCAACATGGCATCCTCCTCCACCCGCAGGAAGTGATGCAGAGCTTGGAAGTCGCTGTGCACTCGCCCCTGCAGCTCAGCCCCCATTTTCTGAGGGTAGGAAAGGGAGAGCTGTGTGATTCTGTTTGCAGGAAGTGTCAAATTGTGAACTTTCTCTTTTAAAGGTAGACCTACTTTTATTCTCTCCATCTTGTCTTTGTCTTCCCGGATCATAGTGACATAGGCCTCTTTCATGGAGACTTGCGATTCTAGACGGTCCTTTAATTGCTTCTAGAAAAGAGCAAATGGTAAACACAGACAAAGTATTAAAGAAAATCAAAACGGTATTTTCATGAATGTCTCAGCCTTAGTCAGCACAGTCCATTTTCTGACAAATGGGCAGCAATTTCCCAGTATTTTTTTTTTATTGGCTTCATGCAAATTCCAGGAGCCAGTATTCACAGTGTCAACAATAAAAAGTTTTGTTGTCAAATGAAATAAAACAGATTAAATGTTGTTATGTTTAACACATCTGATGTGTGGCTGCCCTTCCACAGGAGGAAAACTTGTTAGAGCATCTAAAAATGTAATGTCCAAGAATTCTACCTTTTATCTGTAGAGCACAGTTTATTGAAGTAAAATAAATAAGTGGGTAGCCTGAAAAACAAAAACTGTTCAGAGACACTTCTATAAGGTTCACTGAAGCGAACCGTTTGAAACTGATACCATAGATTCACATCCTCGTACGATAACGCTGGGTCTCTCCAGTTTGTTTGTTGCAACTTCAATTATGATCCAGTTATGATTCATTGTGAGGTACTGAATCATAGCATACATGTATAATATTATAAGGTAATTGGTGATACCAAGACTTGTTTATGTGAGAAAGTTGGAGCAAAATCAAGTGAACAAAACTTATTTTTAACTGAATTTTACTTTTCATAAAAACCACTTTAGGAATGTTTTTGTTGTTTTGTTTTCTTGTACATTCATGTTTATTTCATATTTAATGATAAGTGTTTGTTGCTGAGCTGTAGTTTTCTTTTAATTTAATTTTAGGGCTATTTTTAAGATGCTGTGATATAACAATTTCCCTTGTGGGATCAATAAAGTATATCTAAATCTAAATTAATAAAGTATATTTAAGTATTATAAAGTATATCTAAGCATGAAAGATTTTCCCTGTAACACAGTGAGTGTCATTTTCAAAATATGGTTTTGTCTTTATTGTTAGTTAGCACATGACTGATACAACCTAATAATCACTGTAGCGATTAGTATATTCTACAATAAAGAGCTAATCGCTAAGAACTAATCAAATCTTGACCGGACAGAAACTTCAAATTTCCACTATTTTCTGTGTTTTCTACAGCAGGTCACAAACTGGCCTGACACTGCTGTACATTTAATTCAGATTAATGGCATAAAGACACAAAGATGAACTGTGGTTGTCATCTATCTTCCTGTCTAAGTGGGTGGTGGTCCAGATTTTATGCTGACAGAAATCTTATAACTGGTTGTGTTATAAAACATAAACAACCAACAAACAGGTGAACTCATGTTAATATTGAATGTAAACCATATTGCGTAGGGTGGTATAAAACATTCAGTTTAAAATGTCTGAAATGCTTTATTATGAAATGGCATATTATAAATAAACACAATTATAGTAAGGCTTTGGAAATAACATAAGGACCAGTATCAGATAATACAAAATCCATTTATGGTGTTTTGGAAATTCTCAAGTCACATGACGAAGGCTTGTGATTTTTGAAACGAAAAATCATGAGGCTTTATAGACCTTTATATCTGGAAAAACGAGGAAGGACATTTTCAAGAAACATTTAATGAAAAACAGAACTTGTCATTTAATGCTGACATTACTCATATGTTCTCTTCTTTACTTCTTCTGATGCAGGGCAAGATAAACAACTTGGAATTGAAAGCTGTTCATGAGACACATAAAGTGTCTAAAACAAGATACTAAGCTACAGAATTGCCTTTTCCTGACTGTTAAAAGACAACTCACCTCCAGATACTTGACAGATGCAGACGTGGAGCTGGCCCTGACCTTTTCCACAAGACCAGCTACTAAGTAGTTGGTCTGGAAGCATTTGTTGGGAAACACTTGTCTGCACTGAGGGCAGGACACAGGACCCCTAACCGTCTTCCAGTACGACACGATGCATCTCCTGCAGAAGTGATGCATGCAGCCCAGCATCACAGGGTCTTTGAAGAGCTCAAAGCAGATGGCACATGTCAGATCTTCTCTGAGATTCATCTTACTCTTGTTGGTCGCCATATGGAGCAGATTTACTGTTTGTTTCACTTCCACTTCTGGCACAGTTCATGTAATAACGAAAACGAAAAGTGATCACCTGTTCTCATTTAATCTTAAATGCCCTAAAGGTAAGACCGGTTTGCATATAAATATAAAAAAATACGATGCTGGTGCCTTTTACAAAAATGTACAATGGTAACCATAATTTGTCAAAAGACAATAGTTCATTTCTTATTTTTGCTAATGGGATCTACATGATAAAGTGATGGGTTCAAGATCCTAAACAGCATGTGAATTCTGATATATATATATATATACCATGGTTCTATCATATTCATGTACAATGTGTACGTTTAAGGCACCGTACTAAGGCAAGTCGTACTAATAACACACATCTGAAAACGAGGCCATGTCCAATAACCCATGGTTAATGTTTGACGACAGTCAACAGTTTTACTGTAGTAACTGACGTATTTAGGCAGAAAATATAAAGTTGTTATTGTGATTCTTTGTTGTTGTTGTTCTATTCTGTGCTTCCGAAACAAAACAATGCATTTATTAGACGATTCATCGAATTTTAGCCGCTTTTCACAACAGCTATTAAGTTTAAACGTACACTTTTTCATTGTATAAGATCTATCTATTTTATTAAAGCAAATGCACAAACATACCACTATGTTACTGTTAACGTGTCAGCATTAGTAGCTCCGCTCGCAGAGAGCAGTATAAACATTAGCCTGCTGTGAGTTAGCTACACGGCTAAACACAACAACACCGAAAATAAAGACGCATATATTAAACATATGTCCTGTTATTTAATAAATACACAATATAACTTACCCTTTCAGTTTTGGTTTGGTTTTCCGACGAGTCCCAGACCCAGAGAGATTGGGAAATGTCTATATTCCTGTCAGGGTACAAGTTCTTCAGTGTGTGAGAAGCGCTCAGCTTTACTTTCATAACGACTGATTCAGCACAATGCGTTCCTTCGAAACACATGATGGAAACAAGTAATAAACAGAAAGCATAACAAACAAATACAAACACGGGGGGGAGAGCTGCATGTTTTGTGCATTCACCTAATAGTAATAATACTTGCCTAATAGTAATAATTTTATTCTAACATCCCTTATGTCTTGAACAGATAATACAAGTGCTAGTACCTTACATGAAATGTAGATTTTCTCTCTCTCTCTCTCTCTCTCTCTCTCTCTCTCTCTCTCTCTTAACATATATCACATTATTTCCACAATAGACTTTTATAGAAGGAGACCAGATGGACTGATGCCTCGTGGAGGAGTCACAAGATCTGTCAATAACTAGCTAGTGTTTGAGTCAAAAGTCCAAGTACACCAAAGTTTTTCCAGCAGTTGTTTTTGGTTTCAAATATCTATTTTTTAAAACCCTAAACCAGAATCATGTTTCTGAACTCTGTCCTCCAATCTAAAATTTCAATATTGCCATATTTTTTTACATAAACAAGAACACAATAAAGCACACTGAATACTATTTTAAGTTGACCGTTGTTCTCAGGACTAGTATTTTTCATGAATGTCAGGTTGGGGCAAGTTCTCACATTTTTGTCATTAGTTACATCTTTTTCTTTCTTTCTTTGTTCTGTTTTTTTAATTATTATTTTTTTTTTAGAAAGGTCTGTGACTTTCAAAAATAAGCGTATTTACCATGATTTTGTTTTTACTAAAGTAAAAAGTGTGACAACTAGACTTTCTCTCATATATGAATGGCTTAGAATAAATTAAAGATAATTAGCAAAAGATTTCATGCATTTCATTAAGAAAGCAGATGCAGGTTTGCTAAATGAACATTTCTCCTTGTGCTATTGCTGTCCATGTCATTTCACATCAGTAAATGCACATCACTGTAACAGCTGTAACACATCTGGGTGCATGTATCTCAGGTGTGACTAAGATCTCTGTACGCAGGTCAGAACCCCTGCAGAAGTAAGCACCTGACTCACAAACAGTGCTTTTACACACAATTTCCCCCTCAGAAACAAAGAGTGTACGCTTTGGTGACATTCAAAATTCTGGAAATCACAGCCATGGCTTACTGCAGTATATGCTGTCAGTTTGACAGGTTCAGTTATTCACGAGTCAGAATGATAGAACACTTTGTCTCCATAAAAGTGCCAGGAGGACGTTATAATTAGAAGCTTACTGGGAGACTGAAAAAGAGCCATATGCATGTCATCCCAATTCAACTGTCAAGCAATGTACCACAGGTCTCAATGCATATCTTATTTGACACATCACAATCATATCTCATTTGATCTGATCAGTAGGCTATAGAAGAG
>NW_015557345.1:22930-24718 GCF_001515605.1 Sinocyclocheilus anshuiensis | reverse complement strand
GCAGCACAACTGTTGCCAACATTGATAATTCTAATAATAAATCAGCATATTAGAATGATTTCTTAAGGATCATATGACACTTTATACTGGAGTAATGATGCTGATGGAAATTCAGCTTTGCATCACAGAAATAAATGATATTTTAAAGGATATTAAAATTATAGAAACCATTATTTTATATTGTAATAACATTTTTCAAGATTACTGTTTTTTTTTCTGTATTTTTGATCAAATAAATGCAGTCTTGATGAGCATAAGAGACCTCTTTAAAAAACATTAAAAGTTTTACTCGTCCCAAACTTTTGACCGGTAGTGTATGTTCTCTTCTTTACTTCTCCTGATGTAGGGCAAAATAAACAGTTGATAAAACTGAAAGACAGATGGTCACGCTGGTCACAAGAAAACTTGGTTTAAAACAAGATACTAAGCTACAGACTTGCATTTTCCTGACTGTGGAAAGACAACTCACCTCCAGATACCTGACAGATGCAGATGTGGAGCTGGCCCTGACTTTCTCCACAAGGCCAGCGACTAAGTAGTTGGTCTGAAAGCATTTGTTGGGAAACTCTTGTCTGCACTGAGGACAGGACACAGGACCCCTAACCGTCTTCCAGTATGACACGATGCATCTCCTGCAGAAGTGATGCATGCAGCCCAGCATCACAGGGTCTTTGAAGAGCTCAAAGCAGATGGCACATGTCAGATCTTCTCTGAGATTCATCTTACTCTTGTTGGTCGCCATATGGAGCAGATTTACTGTTTGTTTCACTTCCACTTCTGGCACAGTTCATGTAATAACGAAAACGAAAAGTGATCACCTGTTCTCATTTAATCTTAAATGCCCTAAAGGTAAGACCGGTTTGCATATAAATATAAAAAAATACGATGCTGGTGCCTTTTACAAAAATGTACAATGGTAACCATAATTTGTCAAAAGACAATAGTTCATTTCTTATTTTTGCTAATGGGATCTACATGATAAAGTGATGGGTTCAAGATCCTAAACAGCATGTGAATTCTGATATATATATATATATACCATGGTTCTATCATATTCATGTACAATGTGTACGTTTAAGGCACCGTACTAAGGCAAGTCGTACTAATAACACACATCTGAAAACGAGGCCATGTCCAATAACCCATGGTTAATGTTTGACGACAGTCAACAGTTTTACTGTAGTAACTGACGTATTTAGGCAGAAAATATAAAGTTGTTATTGTGATTCTTTGTTGTTGTTGTTCTATTCTGTGCTTCCGAAACAAAACAATGCATTTATTAGACGATTCATCGAATTTTAGCCGCTTTTCACAACAGCTATTAAGTTTAAACGTACACTTTTTCATTGTATAAGATCTATCTATTTTATTAAAGCAAATGCACAAACATACCACTATGTTACTGTTAACGTGTCAGCATTAGTAGCTCCGCTCGCAGAGAGCAGTATAAACATTAGCCTGCTGTGAGTTAGCTACACGGCTAAACACAACAACACCGAAAATAAAGACGCATATATTAAACATATGTCCTGTTATTTAATAAATACACAATATAACTTACCCTTTCAGTTTTGGTTTGGTTTTCCGACGAGTCCCAGACCCAGAGAGATTGGGAAATGTCTATATTCCTGTCAGGGTACAAGTTCTTCAGTGTGTGAGAAGCGCTCAGCTTTACTTTCATAACGACTGATTCAGCACAATGCGTTCACATGATGGACATGATGGAAACAAGTAATAAACAGAAAGCATAACAAACAAATACAAACACTGACAAGTACTGTTGGGGGG
>NW_015557345.1:20259-22920 GCF_001515605.1 Sinocyclocheilus anshuiensis | reverse complement strand
TCTCTCTCTCTCTCTCTCTCTCTCTCTCTCTCTCTCTCTCTTAACATATATCACATTATTTCCACAATAGACTTTTATAGAAGGAGACCAGATGGACTGATGCCTCGTGGAGGAGTCACAAGATCTGTCAATAACTAGCTAGTGTTTGAGTCAAAAGTCCAAGTACACCAAAGTTTTTCCAGCAGTTGTTTTTGGTTTCAAATATCTATTTTTTAAAACCCTAAACCAGAATCATGTTTCTGAACTCTGTCCTCCAATCTAAAATTTCAATATTGCCATATTTTTTTACATAAACAAGAACACAATAAAGCACACTGAATACTATTTTAAGTTGACCGTTGTTCTCAGGACTAGTATTTTTCATGAATGTCAGGTTGGGGCAAGTTCTCACATTTTTGTCATTAGTTACATCTTTTTCTTTCTTTCTTTGTTCTGTTTTTTTAATTATTATTTTTTTTTTAGAAAGGTCTGTGACTTTCAAAAATAAGCGTATTTACCATGATTTTGTTTTTACTAAAGTAAAAAGTGTGACAACTAGACTTTCTCTCATATATGAATGGCTTAGAATAAATTAAAGATAATTAGCAAAAGATTTCATGCATTTCATTAAGAAAGCAGATGCAGGTTTGCTAAATGAACATTTCTCCTTGTGCTATTGCTGTCCATGTCATTTCACATCAGTAAATGCACATCACTGTAACAGCTGTAACACATCTGGGTGCATGTATCTCAGGTGTGACTAAGATCTCTGTACGCAGGTCAGAACCCCTGCAGAAGTAAGCACCTGACTCACAAACAGTGCTTTTACACACAATTTCCCCCTCAGAAACAAAGAGTGTACGCTTTGGTGACATTCAAAATTCTGGAAATCACAGCCATGGCTTACTGCAGTATATGCTGTCAGTTTGACAGGTTCAGTTATTCACGAGTCAGAATGATAGAACACTTTGTCTCCATAAAAGTGCCAGGAGGACGTTATAATTAGAAGCTTACTGGGAGACTGAAAAAGAGCCATATGCATGTCATCCCAATTCAACTGTCAAGCAATGTACCACAGGTCTCAATGCATATCTTATTTGACACATCACAATCATATCTCATTTGATCTGATCAGTAGGCTATAGAAGAGCGTCACATTGCATAGACAGATCCGTCCACTAGAGCAGTTCCTCAGCCTGCATGCATTCATGCAGAAGCACTCGTGCACCTAAAGTTCACTTGCCTACGTCTGATCTAGCTCGTGGTTTGCTTTAAAAAAGAAAAGTGCATTTCTTTCCCCCCCCATGGATATGCATTTAGTACGCTAACGCTTATGAAGCTGATCCTGAAGAGACAATAGCGTGAAGGATGCGCGAACTTTACAGCGCGTGCTGCGCTATCATCCCGTTTATTATAGGGGTGATATCTGACATATAAGGTGAGTGGATTGTTCACTGTTTTATAGCCTTTCCATAGAGTGGAGAAATGTGTATTTTCAATTAAATATGGCAGGGGGCAGGTGTCTGTATCAGGGTTGCTCACATCAGAATATTAATTCGAATTTGCTTTTAAGAATTAAAATGCAATGAAATTCAAAGAAATTGCTATAACAGCTGTAAGTGTAGTTTTTAATAATACATTCTATTTTTCAATGTGAATTACCATCGACATATGTGATATTTCAAGCAATATTATGATATTAATATCCAGGCATGTAATGTCGCATAAATACCACATAGGCTACTAGCTTCTATACTGTAACATACATAACATACATTTTAAGCAACATTTCATTTCCCAGACTTACCGCAAGGTGATCAAAATATATCCATCAGTATGTATATGTAAATAAATTCACATTTTGATGTCAGTATTTAATATTACACGTTTTACATATTTAATGAAACATTGTTTTTTAAAAAACATATTTAATGTTACATGTGAAATATTAATATTAACGTAGTATTTTGTATTAAATTTATTTCTAATAAAAATCTAATATGTTCAATATATTCAATGTTTGCGATGCAGCATGGCATAATTATTTGTTTTGATGGCTGTGTTAACTGTTTTGACAATACTCAGCTTCAGAAGTTTAGAGAAATACAGGATGTAATGTATTTTGAGATATCAGGAAACAGGCATGGTTACTCCAAATGCATGAAGTGATTACTTATGTTTTGTCCCAAAGCTTTAATGAAATTCCCGTGTGTGATTGTTGAATTTCTTTGCATTACTGTTCAGGCACGTACAGAGGGGGGTGAGCACCTGCCCCTTTTCCCCTTGATGCCCAAAGTGCCCTTTTGTCAAGGCACAAATTTTTGTAATTAAACGCCATTTTGTGAAGGCCTGCCCAATCTACCTATTAGTAAAATGAATGAATAATAATTTAGTCGTAAATAAAATTATCCACATGATGACGACCTTTTACCTGACGATCTCATCCGGGATTATCCCTCATGTTCAGACACCTTTAAAGGGGTCATATGATGCTGCTAAAAATAACATTATTTTGTGTATTTGGCGTAATGAAATGTGTTTATGTGGTTTAAGGTTAAAAAACACATTATTTTCCACATACTGTACATTATTGTTTCTCCCCTATGCCTCGCCTTTCTGAAACGCGTCAATTTTTACAAAGCTCATCGGTCTGAAAAGCGAGGTGTGCTGTGATTGGCCAGC
>NW_015557345.1:19895-20175 GCF_001515605.1 Sinocyclocheilus anshuiensis | reverse complement strand
GGCCAGCTATCCAGTGCGTTGTGATTGGTCGAATACCTCAAGCGTGTGACGGAAATGTTACGCCCCTCATCATATTGTGATGCCGGTGTCCCGGCCAGAGCGATGATTCAAAAACATGAAAACCCATTATAAACATTCGTTGCATCCAGTGGGGACATAATTATGGATTATAATGACTTATACTGTCTTTTTACGCGTTGCATCGCGCCGCGTAAACATAAAACCATGTCTGCATTTGTGATCGGAGAAATGACAAACAACAAGCCCTACTCTACACTGC
>NW_015557345.1:19223-19582 GCF_001515605.1 Sinocyclocheilus anshuiensis | reverse complement strand
GCACCAAGAGCTTGTAACACTCCAAAGAGAAAGGAAAAATTGAAATCGCATCATATGACCCCTTTAAATTCTGAATTTTGTAAGCCTTGATTGTTGAGATATTATGTGTTTGCAAAACCCCAGAGTATCTGTCTTATGCATTACTGTTATGTGTAATTTTTATTATTTACATTATGTACAGTTCCTCCAATTCTGTTTTATACACTGAACAAAATTATAAATGCAACACTTTTGTTTTTGCCCCCATTTGTCATGAGCTGAACTCAAAGATCTAAGACTTTTTCTATGTACACAAAAGGCCTATTTCTCTCAAATATTGTTCACAAATCTGTCTAAATCTGTGTTAGTGAGCACTTCTC
>NW_015557345.1:6043-19094 GCF_001515605.1 Sinocyclocheilus anshuiensis | reverse complement strand
AGTTCAGCTCATGAAAAATGGGGGCAAAAACAAAAGTGTTGCATTTATAATTTTGTTCAGTGTAGTTGCATGTAGTAGAGATACAATCATACAGCATTTAATTACATCAGTTGGACGAGTATCTGGTACACTAAGAGCAGTCGTCATGATGAGTTAGCTCGTTTAATGGGGCTTCCAAGAGCCCTTGATGTGGAGGAGGAGCATCCCCAGCAGAACATCATAATGACAGTAAAGCTGAATCATGGGGGACGCTTGAGGGAGACAGTAAATAGACCCTGTAGCCTTTTATTTGTGTTGATTCCTCTTTACACATACACACATAGACAGGCAGCAAGCGAGCAGTGAACAACAACAAAAAACAGTGGCAATTCTGGGCTGAAGTGTGTTTTTTCATTGGTTTTTATCTCAGAATGCAGTTTTCCAGCTTGATATTCATTAACGTTACACTTTATATAATATGAAAAACAGAATGCCTTCTGGAAAGATTTGATACAAATACAGAAAGATAACAACATTCCTGTTTCTAGTCTTGATCTATTGGAAACAAGTGAATGGACTGTCATATTCTGCAATGACGTGTCCAAATGAATGAACATTGCAAGGAAAGGTCCTGTGTCTTAAGGGATATGACCTTTTGATGAATAGCATCTTGCATGTGTCTCTGGAGGACAAACTCAAAAAATCTACAGATTGTACCGCAGGACGTGAACAGAAATGCTAAACACATCCTACTGTAAATTAACAATGTCGTCTTTTGATACGTGGAGTCAACATGAATTCAAAATTGATTATTACATGTTCACAGTGCACGTTTCGTAATATTAATCAATAGCCAAACAACTGTTTAGGCTATATTTTAGCAGTTGTTTCAGTTCAGGTATATGGAACACCCACTTTTCATGATTCTATCAATTTATGATGGATAAAGTCCCAACTTTGTATTTTGTAAAATAGGATGTGAATGCCTTTTTAGGTTTAGATTAAGTGCTAAAACCTGGTACCAAATTGGTTATATTATAAAGCCAAGCAGAAGACATTTATGTTTAAGGCTAAGACCCTTTTGTGCACACTTTCAAAGCTCTTAGCTGCCTGTAGATAGCGCAGTAAAAAATGGAGACAATACTTTTTGTAAGGAACAATATAAATATACCCATCAGCTAAAACAATGTTACAACCTAGTTTGCTTTTTTTAATTCAATGCACCCTGAAAGATTGAGTGTCCTGCAAAAACCATGTCATCTCTGGTGAAAGGAAGACCACATTAGAGCAGTGTTTTTGTTTTCAATCTCTAAATGACCTAAGATGCTAAAGTCTTTATTGGCAATTTTCCTTTTCCCTTGAGCAAAAGGCTGTCCATACAGTTTATGTCATATAATCAGCTTAAATGACAATATAGGCACTTCTAAATGTGCTCATGAGCTCAAATCGGTCTTTTAAATAAAGCTCTGCATTTTCTTGCTGTGAGCAGCCTGTAAATTGGATTTTAATGAAGCTCTATCCATCTCTTATGAGCAGCAAAGGGTCTTGTTAACCTTTTTGTAATATGGTTCAGTATTCTGGTAGCAAAATCACGATGATAGCCAAGCATTAAATGAATATTAGTAGTTTTTCAATAATAGCTTTAATTGAACTTTATAAAAAAATAACATAGATGGCTGTGTTTGTGTAAAGGGTGTAAAATGTGTGTACCTCAGCTGAAATTACAAATACATTTCCATTTTTCAATTTAAAGATGTCATTATCTATCTCTCAGTTATATGCCTTGCAGTGCTGTAATGATATATTATGAAGGTAAATCAGTAGATGCGTATGCTACATATTTCATCAGGTGTGCATGTCTCATCCAGAGCATATGCATCGCTCATTTCTACTCCAACTGAGCATACAAAAAAGAAAAGCAGACATCATTCAGATGTCATCTAAAAAGCTTCCATGCTGAGAATGAGATCTCTGGTGTACATTTATAACTGAGCATGTGCAATGTTTGTTTGTTTTCCATTCAAATTAGTAGAATAGCAGCTGGGATATATGTACCAAAATATTATGATATAAAAAATAATGGTACAAAAAACAGATATTCATATATTGACTAAAAATCACCTTCACACAGGTTGCTTAAGAATGGCTATACGAAATCCATACATTTTATCGGAGTGTCTATGTACACTAAGTGCAATTAGTCCTCCATGTTGGCAAAGGCTATTTAGACTACTCTGGTTGAGCCAGACAAAATTACAAAAGAAACCCATTTGGCAACAGGAGCATACTGTGGATACTTGATTTAGCTTTTAACGTGACGCGACCACAATAGGAGTTTGAATTTCCAATCCCGTTCTTCTCTCTTTTTCTATCATATATAGAAAATAGTGGAAATAGCATGTCTAACATGCCTTAATAGGCATTAAAATCGGATGTGGTGTTAAGTATATACTAAATAATATGTTGTTATTGCATAATGTTTTATAATGCACTAGAGGTGCAAATAGTATCTTCCACTATTTGCACTCTAACATTTTTTACATGGAAATTACTACTATTTTCACATGGCTACAGCCAAATTTAATGCATTTTCTTGTGGTATTGTAAGTATATTACAAGTTTAATTCAGAAATCAAAAACATGTTCTTCATAGAAGAGGCACATTCAAATCATTGGATGTATGACATGCATCTTTTTAATATTTTTGAATAAATTAGCGGTAGCTACTGTTTGTACTACAAGAAGCAAAAATGTTCTCGTCTATTTGGCAGGTTCGTGTTGTATGTCCTTGGTTAATATGAGCCAATCAGATACGGTCTATGATGGAAGTCAAGAGACCAGCCTGGGAAACGACAGCATGAACACTTACAAACCAGCTTTTGTGGAGGACATCACCAAGCACCTGAGTGTCCAAATATCTCTCATCTTAGCGTATTCACTCATAATCCTGCTAGGACTTGTGGGTAACACCCTGGTCATTTACATGATCATTCTGTACAGAAACATGCGCACGGTCACCAACTACTTCATTGCGAACCTGGCCTTGGCTGACCTGATGGTGGACACAGTGTGTTTGCCTTTCACACTAGTTTACACTTTGTTGGACGAATGGAAATTTGGAGCAGTGATGTGTCATATGGTGCCTTACGGCCAAGCTCTCAGCGTCCACGTGTCCATTCTCACCCTAACGGTCATTGCTCTAGAGCGCTACAGATGTATCGTCTTCCATCTTGGCCAGCGCCTCAATAGGTGCACCAGCTTCATCATCATCGGCCTGACCTGGGCGCTCGCCGCCATACTGGCCGGCCCGCTGGCTATTTTCCGAGAGTATCGCCACGAGGAAATCCCATACATTGACTTGCGGATCGCAGTTTGCTCCGAGAAATGGCCCAATGGCACCAATCGGGATGCCATCATCTACAGTTTATCAGTGCTTCTCCTGCAGTATGTGGTCCCTCTGGCGATCATCAGCTATGCTTACGTGTGCATCTGGATCAAACTGAAAAACCACATCAGCCCTTCCAACCGCAGCAATGGCATCGGCCGCCGGAGGAAGACCACGAAGATGCTGGCGCTGGTGGTCGTGGTCTTCGCTGTATGCTGGCTTCCCTTCCACGTGTTTCAGCTGGCTAGCGATCTCGACTTGATTCTCAAGTTCAAAGAATATAAACTCATTTACACCTTGTTTCACATTGTGGCGATGTGCTCGACTTTTGTCAACCCATTGCTCTATGGCTGGATGAACCAGAATTACAGGAATGGCTTTCTCATGTTCTTCCGCTGTGAACACAAACCTGACTCCATCTATCCTGATGGGTCCTTCAGGACTCGATCTTTGAGAGGTATGATTGTGAACGGGCACAATGATGGTCAGCCTGCAACTGCTGTCTAATCATGAAAACGGAGTCTTCCTCTGTCTGGAGGAGACTGCTTAATGCACAGTACATACGTTAAGGTACAATGGAGCTAAAGGCGTAGAATAATAAGATAATAATCTGGGTAAGATAATAAATAGATGGATGACTTTTCCCTTTGTTGACATGACATGGTTGGGTAATCACCATGTTTATAATGAAACAATTATATAATAAAGTATTATATTTATTGATACTGCTGTAAAGCCAGCCATATTAAATTATAAGGATCTCCTTTAAATATTTCTTTAAATGAATATATTAAACTGACAATACATTTATTGAGCAAAAATAGATTTTATTTATCAAAACAAACAGAAAATAGTACAAATTTGCTGAAGTGATTGTTTTGAACAAGTATGAACTTAGTTAAATGCAAAATATATTATTAGTAGTATTTGTAACAGTACTGGGTGTCTTTTGCCCCATGCTGGTGAGCCTTTTACCCCAAGTGGGTATGATTTTTAAACAAAAATAATTTCTTTATTTATTTTCCCTCAAAATGTGTTGCTCCATAAATGTTCAATAAAAACTGCTTTTTTCTGCAATCATACACTCTGGGAGTAGCGAAAAGCAGATTTTCCTTATGGTGTGCCTTTAGCCCAGTTGTACCCCACACTGCCTAGTCATTTAGCTTTACGCATCAATGAAAATTTCAAACAGTAGTAGGCTACACTGTTGTCTAATGACTTAATTTTGTGCAAGTTTAATTCCACAAGTGGTGTTCATTTATCATCATCCAAGCTTGTGCAAAACTCTTATTGATAATGTCAGGAGACAGCCTGGATGCTGCTGATAGGCTTTCAGCTCTGGAAACATTTTAGAGGCAATCATCTAAGCTGTAAATAACATGTGATTGATACTATTAGGATTTGGAGAAAGCTATTGGTTAGCATTCCCATACATCTTTATGGCATTTGCTCGGTTGGCGGAGGACCCACTGGGAAGTACATGATTTAATATCTGTCATCTTTGGGGCAACAGAACTTTTTGAGTCAATCACCTGAGCCATAAATATCATGTGACTAATCACTCTGGGGCCATATGAAATTATCTCATGACAACTTTGATTGCCGGATAACACCACAAGTGTACACACAATCCCATATACCCTTCACTAGTGACTGTTTTGAGCTGTTACGTAAAGTCTGTTTCATGCTTTAAGAGCACTTCGGAAGAGAATCTTGCACTGGTGAAATATTAGTGATATATCAGTGATGTATATGTTGGTTTTTAATGTTGTCAGAGTACACAGCAAATGTTAAATTGCCATTGATTTGTAGAAATCTGGTGCCAAAGCTAACCAGCTCAACCTTGATCATGGTTTAAAATATGTTCATACATTGCATTGTGGGATACAGTATCCACACAGTGTGCTCTGTTGTATTTTGCACATTTTGGCAGATGTAGTTCTGGGTGTTAATGCACTATCATACAGGAAATTTGCATTAGATGCATAGGGTGTGTCTCAATCAGTTCCCATCAGCTCCTGAGCTCGTGAATCAGTATACTGCGTACATGAATCCGGGCACTGGTAAGGACCCTGGCTCATTACACAGTGGGACAATGATTACTCATTTACCGGCAACATGACTATGTTTAATGTCAATGGACAACATTGTAGAACGTCACCGCTGGTATTAATCAACAACAGGCAGGACCCATATCATTTTGAAATGATTTTTTATGCTCTTTAAACACATTGTTCTGTTACATGTGCTTAAAACATTTCAGCCAATTATTAATTATAAATGTCACTATGTGTCTAGTGATATGTGTTTATGCTGAAATACTAAAAAAAAAAAAAATTGTCTTTTCAAATCTTCTATGGCGTGCCATTATATATATTGAGTTGGCTCGTGCATTTTATGTTTCGTGCTTCAGAAATGTAATGTAATTTCCGGTAAGGGGGCATAGTGAGCACTGATGCTCCCTGGTTTTCATGGTGCATTGTGGGACTTTTTAGGGAATGAACATTTCAGTGCACTGGAAGGATTTCGCGATTGAGACAACCCTTCAAATGGCAGACTCCCTGATCAGTGCCCTGACTAGTGAACTAGAGAGCTGATTGAGATGCACCCATACTATGTACTGCATAAATGGCACGACTAGCATAAAAGCATTTTGAACATAACCTACTATGTTTTTGAAAAACACTCCAAGCATTTATATGCAATCAATGAACTGTCCATCTGAACATTAAACTAATGAATGTCTTTGTTATTCAGTTATACTAACAGTTTGGTTGCGAGTTTAAATATTCAAGTAAATTATATGACTTGGATGAATTTGATTTTGTGATTTGTCAAAAATTGTAATGTCTGGCAAGTGTTGTTTTGTGTAAATTTGCATAGGGCCAATACATCAAGTAAATAAATTGCTTTATGCTACTGATTGTATTTAAACTGTAAAGTGTAAGGTTTATAATGTACTTTGTATGCAAAAAATTATGTCATCTATGGAATCATGTCATATTTATTGGAATATTTAATATCTATGCTGTGGTGGCAGTAAGATGAAATAAAAGATAGGATGTATGAGAAAATTAAAATGCAATGGAGGGAGGGAGGGAGGTAGAAAGGAAAATAAAACTATACATCTGCATATTGTTTTTATCTGTTCGGTGAAGATTTCTTTTTCATACAAGTCGTTCAAAGTAGAAAGTATGAAGGTAAAATGACGTCAAAAAGATCTGCATACGCAGGGTAAGAGTTGTGGAAGTGTACATAAGACTATACAGATTGGTTCTATGCAGTCAATCCGTTTTGCAGTTCTTTAAACTGTTGTTTTCGCTTGAAATCACTGTTCACAGGCTTGCAGTGCTCTTGACCGTCTTTTGGCGAAAAAAAGGTGCCAAAAGTGTAAGCGCGGAAACATGGAAGTCAGAAGCATGCAGATCATATTTATTTTGCGTTAGCATGAAGCTGCAGTTTCACAATACATGAATGACATTTACGAGTAACAGTAAAATGCTGCAAATATTTTTTTCTTGCGCTTGAAACACGATTTACACCTTTACAAAGCTTCTCTTGCGCATGCAAATTTAATTTACGCTTACAGTCTTATGTACACTTCCACAACTCTTACCCTGCGTATGCAGATCTTTTTGACGTCATTCTACCTTCATAAGAAAGACCCTTACTTGCCCAAATATCGAAGACACGGTTTGAAAGGGGCGGGGGAAATAAGTGATTATTTGAAACTGGCATGTAAATCGAGACTTTGTGCAAACCGAATTGTTTCCTGAATTGAAGCCAAATCTTAATAGTTGTTAATAACTCAATGTTAATAACTACTGGATTGCTCGAAATAATGTGTACCTCAAGAGGAAGCTGAGAACAAATATTAGAAAGTAAGGAATGAGAAGAAGATATCTCTATGTGTAGCCAGGGCATCAAAAGTAACATCGATAGTTTGGAATTGCTAAACCCCCTTCAGATTTGGGAAGCTGGAGAACTGATTGTCTTATACGAGCTGGCTTGGTACTCCAAAGGAACCCATTCAACTGCTGGTGTAAATTAGTAAAAAAAAAAAAAAAAAAGGCAGTGACACTTTCTGAAGGAAGGAAATACCATGTCGCTTTGATATTAAACCTCTAGCATTCCTCAGACCTCATAACAGACCTGAGACATCTTTCAATTAAAGGGGTCATATGATGCTATTTATTTTAGGTAGGTGTGGCTGACTCTTAACTTTTATAAAGAATATCTCTTTGGATTTGAGACTTTAGTCTTTGCAACTTTACAGATCTTCTTTATGCACCAAGAGCTTGTAACACTCCAAAGAGAAAGGAAAAAATTTAATCGCATCATATGACCCCTTTAAATGAATGTTTGTTTCAGTAAAAAACTTTTTAAAAAATCAATGCGTGGATTGGTGCCATCTGGTGGGAGATCATATGTAAATAATACTGTGGTCTAAGGCTCAAGGCTTACATACATTTAAAAAAATAAAAAATAAAAACATTTTTTAAAAACCTAACACAGTACATTTTTAAACAGATTGAATATTTTGTAAGTGAATTCTGGAAGGTGAATATGAATTATTGAATTTTTAATTATGAAAATGTGTGTGAAATGTTTTGAATTGAAATATTGATATATTATTATCACTTACAACAGATAAAAAACAACTATGTTAAATTTCAACCCCTAAAAATGCAAGCCCTGAAAATACAAGGCATAAAAATGCAAGCGCTGTTAATGCAATGCATTATTTTTTTGTTTTTCAGTTAGTGCAATTCAACATGCTTTTTTGTTTCAAAGACATTTGTCATTAATTTACTTCCATAGTCCAGGTAGCCTGAGTAGCTCGCAGCCCCCTGTTGGTAAAAATAACAACAACATCGGGCTAGCTGGCGTGGTTGCAGTGCATTTGTGGGCCAAATCTTTAATCAATGTTCAAAACTTTTTTTTGTTTTGTTTTTTTTTTGTTTTTGTGAATTGAAATATAAACGTTACAGTAAGATATCAGATAGACAGTGTAACGATCTGCGCTATGGATTAAAATATCTGTAGATATTCACTGTTGGTCTACATACATAGCCTACAGGAGACAATTGAATTGCAATTGAATTAGTGTTTTTGATAAATTAATAACACACATTTATTAACATTACACATTAAATTAGTGAATTTAAAATAATACACATATTTGGATCAAATGGACAATGATCTAGTGTAGCCTAATTATATTCACTATAGGTTTTCATATATAGATATGTTTTGGAATATCTATAGCCATTGCGGTGTAAAAAAAAGTCTAAACCTTCAGATTTTGATCAAACATTTAAAGATAGGTCTCTCATTAGCCAAATGTTTAATTTCTTTTGAATTTTATTTTATTGGAACATTTAATCACATTATTGGCCAACTGGATACCTTTAAACGGATTGATTTTAATATGAAGATACAATACTTGATCAATAAAAATAACAGAGGAGATAATGGATCTCCTTGTTTGACACCTCTATATTAAATCTACAGTCGTGGTCAGAATTGTTAGTATACCCTTGTAAATATGATCACAAAAAGCTGTGAAAATAATCTGCATTGTTTATCCATTTGATCTTTCATTAAAAAAAAACTAAGCTTTAATTGAATTTAAAAAAAAGAAACATTGTGAAATAAATAATTAATAATAAATAAATAATAATAAATAATAAATAAATTTTCTCTAATACACAATGGCCACAATTATTGGTACCCTTAGAAATTCTTAAGAGTAAAATATCTCTGAAGTATATTACCATTCATTCATATTAACAATTTGTTAGCACAGATTATGAACATGAAATTATCCACCCATGGCTTCCTGTTTCACAGGAATATAAATATGAGGGAAACAAAGGCCAAATTCCTTTAATCATCCATCACAATGAGAAAAACCAAAAAATATAGTCCTAATGTGCAGCTACAGATACTTGAGCTTCACAAATTAGAAAGTGGCAGAGCATTGAAAATTCCCATTTCCACCATCAGGGCAATAATTAAGAATTTCCAATCAACAGAAAATGTTACAAATCTGCCTTGAAGAGGACGTGTGTCTATATCGTCCTAATGCACGGCGAGGAGGAGAGTTTGAGAGGCTAAAGACTCTCCAAGGACCACAGCTGGAGAATTGCAGAGATTAGAAAATGTCAAACAGCACCTACATCACCACATGTTTTTTGGGAGGGTTTCAAGTAAAAAAAAATCAAGAAAAGAAAATGCTCTCACCCAAAACCAAACTCCAGCATATTCATTTGCCAGACACGACTGGACCTTCAAACAGGACTGGGTTCTATGGTCAGATAAAACTAAAAAATTCGGTTTTTTTTTTAGCAGCAAACACTCAAGATATAGGTTTGGTGCACACAGGAGTAAAAAAGTACCCCATGTGTATAATGAAATATACTGCTGTATCTTTAATGTTGTTGGTGTATTTTTCTGCCAGAGGTCCTTGTTTAGATGCATGGCATCATGGATTCTACCAAATACCAACAGATAAAAAATTAAAAACTGTCTGACTACGCTAGAAATCTAATAATGGGCCAAGGTTGGATCTTACAACAGGACAATAATCCAAAAACCAACATCAAAATCAAATCAAAAATGGGTCACTGACTGAGCACAAAACCAAGCTTCTGCTATGGCTGTCCCAGTCCCCTGACCTGAACCCTATAGAAGATGAGAGAGGTGAACTGAAGAGGAGGAGCTGGGAATCTGAAGGGTCTGGAGAGATTCTGGATGAAGGAATGGTCTCTGATCTCTTGTCAGGTGCTCTCTAACCTCATCAGGCATTACAGGAGAAAACTCTGTTATCTTAGCAAAAGGTTGATGCAAAAAGTATTGAATAAAAGGGCACCATTAATTATGGCCAACGTGCATTAGAATAAAACATTTATTTCACAATGAGATTTCCACTCATTTTAAAATCGTATTCTTCAAAGAAATGTTAGATTTTTGTACATTTTTTAAATAAAAGATCAATAGGATTAACAACGCAAATTTATTTTCACAGCCTTCTTTGATCATATTTACCAAGGGTGCCAATAATTCTGACCACGACTGTAGGAGTGGTCCCAAAGGGACATTTAACAGAGCTATTGCGATTATTAGATAATGGTCGAACTGCACGGATAAAGTTGTTGCCAAAACCAAAGAAATCAAGCTGACTGAGCACAAAACCAAGCTTCTGCTATGGCTGTCCCAGTCCCCTGACCTGAACCCTATAGAAGATGAGAGAGGTGAACTGAAGAGGAGGAGCTGGGAATCTGAAGGGTCTGGAGAGATTCTGGATGAAGGAATGGTCTCTGATCTCTTGTCAGGTGCTCTCTAACCTCATCAGGCATTACAGGAGAAAACTCTGTTATCTTAGCAAAAGGTTGATGCAAAAAGTATTGAATAAAAGGACA
The DNA here is from genome assembly GCF_001515605.1 of Sinocyclocheilus anshuiensis. NCBI lineage: Eukaryota > Metazoa > Chordata > Actinopteri > Cypriniformes > Cyprinidae > Sinocyclocheilus > Sinocyclocheilus anshuiensis. The sequence goes on along the minus strand of NW_015557345.1, from coordinate 8,306 downwards.
CCATTAATTATGGCCAACGTGCATTAGAATAAAACATTTATTTCACAATGAGATTTCCACTCATTTTAAAATCGTATTCTTCAAAGAAATGTTAGATTTTTGTACATTTTTTAAATAAAAGATCAATAGGATTAACAACGCAAATTTATTTTCACAGCCTTCTTTGATCATATTTACCAAGGGTGCCAATAATTCTGACCACGACTGTAGGAGTGGTCCCAAAGGGACATTTAACAGAGCTATTGCGATTATTAGATAATGGTCGAACTGCACGGATAAAGTTGTTGCCAAAACCAAAGAAATCAAGAACTTCAAATAAAAAATTGTGACCTACAGTATCGAATGCTTTATAATAATCTATCAATCAAGACAATCAAATCTAATATTAATCGAATATTATGCCAATACATCAACCACATATGAAGCCACATTGACAAAACCCATAGATATGTAACGCTTAACGTGGCTTAACGTACCTAAACACCGACCAGGGAAACCCAAATTTCTGTCAAACCTTACTTGTAATAAACACTAACTACTGTCAAAAGAACGAGCCCTTACTCCACAGATAAAGTGAATAATAACACGTTAAGCGTTCTCCCCCCTAGAAGACCACTATAAGGAAACAGCTTAACGTGGTTTAACGTACCTTAACAACGACCGGGGAAAATTTAATTTCTGTCAAATTTTACTCATAATAAACACTTTCTGCTGTCAAAAGAACGAGCTCTTCTTATTCAGCGTATAGCTATAACAACGGGACAACAACGCGTTCATTGTCATGTTTACTGATTTGTCTGCGCTTTTGGATCATAACACGTTAAGCTGTTTCCTTATAATGGACTTCTATGGGGGAGAAAACGCTTAACGTGATATTATTCACTTTATCTGTGGAGTAAGGGCTCGTTCTTTTGACAGTAGTTAGTGTTTATTACAAGCAAGGTTTGACAGAAGTTTGGGTTTCCCTGGTCTGTGTTTACGTACGTTAAGCCACGTTAAGCGTTTAAGCGTTTTAGAATGTCCCACGTTATGACAAAGCCTCCCCTTCTCAGCGCGTGGTCTTCCGGAAGTGTCGTAAGTGACCATGACCTTCCTCTCTCTTACGTAAAGTCACGTGGACGGACGAGGCACACGGTGGATGATCGCGAAATGTAGGACTAGAGAAAAATCATGTCGTTAAGCGACCCATCTTCTGTTTACGTTGGTAAGTCCTCCTTCGCTCCGCATGCATGTTCATGTAGAATCAGCTCATTCATTCATTCATTCAGAGAGAGAGAGAGAGAGCAAGTTAAACATGCGTTAGCCGCGAGCTAGCAGCGCTTCTGCATGACATTCATCTCATCCACTCCAGCGGTGCACGTTTAGCTGAAGTGAAGGCGCAGGGTTACATTTCTGTAATACTTGTGACCACTACTACTTCTCGTATTGATAATACAATTATCTAATAATCTTTTAGGTAGCCGTAAAACTTGTAATTCTATGGCCGTCTAGGATTTTTAGGCACCATATCTTGTCAAAACCCAGTGGTCTGTGTACCTAAACAGCGTTTTTGGCCACCATAGCATCACAATCCAGTCACTTGATTAATTTACCATTCTGGGCATCTTAGTCTCAACACATAGTGAGCTTGTTGTCTTGATGGCTTATGTCTCCGGCGTTATGGTATCAATTATCTGGATCTTCACGAAACCTACTCAGCTGCTTTCTGAACAGCTTTTGTTAACATTCTAGTCTGAAAAACGAGTTGTCTGCATAGACAGTATTTTTGACTATCATTAGTATAAGATAACCTGCAAAAGATTTTGGGCGCCACTAGAACAGTTGCACATACTCATTTAAAACAACTCTTATTCATCATATCATAATTAAGGCTTTCCTCATGTCTGTCTTAAAGGGGTCATATGATGCGATTTCAAGTTTTCCTTTCTCTTTGGAGTGTTACAAGCTGTTCGTGAATAGATAAGATCCCTGAAGTTGCAAAGACTAAAGTCTCAAAACCAAAGAGATATTCTTTATCAAAGTTAAGACTCTGCCACGCCCCCCTAAAACGGCTCGTTCTAACATGCCCCCACATATCTACCTCACTATGTGGAAATATTTGCGTAATGCGCCCAAATGTTCACGCAAAGAAAGGCGGCTTGGTTTCAGTAACCACAGTTAGTGTTGAAGCAGCATGTCAGGGAGACGCTGTGTGTTTCTAGACGAAAGCAAAAGCACTTTATTTGGCCTTCCGGAAGTAGATGCATTTAGGAATCTTTAAGAT
>NW_015557345.1:0-5886 GCF_001515605.1 Sinocyclocheilus anshuiensis | reverse complement strand
ATGTCAACATATTCTGTTACACCAAATACACAAAATAATGATCTTTAAAAAAGCATCATATGACCCCTTTAATTTTATTATTTAGTTTAGCTAGTATTCTTCAGTTATCAACTAGTTGCTGTGTTTGTGCTTTGTTGCAGTTTTTAGCACAAGCAGGTTGAGAGGGAACAATGGTGAAGTATTTCAGCTGTGCAGGCTTTCTGAAGAGCTCATGGGACCAAGTGTTTTTGGCATTCTGGCAGAGATACCCCAACCCCTACAGGTACTACAAATATACATATCTGTCTTCTTTTAAAGATACCCTCATACAACTCCTGCATTTTTTTTTTTGCAAGATTTCCTATTGTTGTCTTATATTTTTAGTTTTGTAGCCACTGTATATTTGATTCCTTATCATTTCTGTATTATTATTCCTCAGTAATCATGTTTTAACTGAAGACATCATATTTCGGGAAGTCACTCCGGACAACTGTCTGATCTCAGACGTCTCCTGACCAAAACAAGCAGAGATCCTCGCTGGGCGGAGAAGTTTCTGCCTGCTCACATGGCACAGAAGGCTTACATCATTGAGGACTCTGTAGTGGATCCTCGGGGCAGGACCATGACCACTCTCACCTGGAACATCAGCCACGCTTGTGTGATGGTGGGCCGCCATCCCTCCTCCTGTCTCACAGAGCTGTCAAGAACATGCCCGAGTGTTATTACAACCCAAAATCAATAGGAACAAATATAAATCCAAAATAAGGATTTATATTTGTCACAAAAACAAATTAAGCCTATTTTTAGGACCATTCATTTGTTGTGCATTCTGACAGTATTTTTATGACAATAAGCACTTAATTTGTCCTCCGAATGAAAAAGAATTAATGGATAATTCAAAAATGAATTAATAATTTAATTAAAGATGCAAATAGCTTTTGGTGATATGCTCAAAATTAGAAGAGGTGACACAGTGGCCAAAGAGGTGCTTTAAATGGGATGAATTTAAAGACGCTTCTCTTCCTCTTAACTAAAGCACAGCATGCTGAAAATTGCAGACGAAAGATGAATAATATTTCACCTGCTGGTACCTCAGTGAATATAGTATGGAAGTAAAATGAGAAATGTATTTGAAACAAAAAAGCATGTGGATTGCGCTAATTGAAGCCAAAAAATGCATTGCATTAACGGTGCTTGCATTTGAATGCATTGTATTTTTAGGGGCTGAAATTCATTTTTTTTTTTTTTACAATTAGTGCAATTCAACATTCAAAAACACTTTATTTTACTTCCATAATATAGTTATTTTGTATGAATTCCTGGACTGGCTCTGATTAATTATCAACTGGCCTGACTAGACATGAACTACAAGAGGTTAACTATGTGTTTTCTGTCTGTAGAGTATTGAAGAACGTTGTGTGTACAGAGTGAACCCTGATGACAACAGTTGGACCGAGATCAAGAGAGAGGCTTGGATTTCCTCCAAACTGTACGGCCTCACTAGAGCGATTCAGGTCAGCGGGTGAAAGGATGTCTAAGCAACATGTGGTTATGTTGATCTCAAAGAAATTTTATTACAGTATGTGATCTGTTTAAATACATCTGAGTAACATGTGTAGGAAACTTTTTCCTCGTCGAAGCAGAGACCAGGAGACTTACACTTCTGATGTAATTTACCTTAAATGCTAAATACAATGTACTTCACCTTAGTTTTTCATGTGATGCTATGTCAGAACATAGGATCAGCATATTTTAAACAGATTCTAAAATTTGTAATCCCACACATGCTACAGCCTGGATCGTCGGGTTGATGCAGAAGACATGCGTCACGCGTCGTGTTTATAGCTAACAGTTGTTTAGTCTGCAGTTAAATGACCTCACTGGATCTTCCACAACACTTGGCAGCAAGGAGTGTTTTTCAGTTTGCTTTCCATCCCATTTTCAGGAATTTGGTCTTGCCCGGTTTAAGAGCAACGTTACAAAGACCATGAAAGGTTTTGAGTACGTCCTGGCCAAGATGCAAGGTAAGATGCCAGCTAGAGTTCAAGCATGCAGTAACCGCTTAATGGTTTCATTCATTTTGATTGTAAACATGGTTGGCTAAGCTGGATCTCATTACTGCACAGGTGAACTGCCCACACGAACGCTGGCAGAAACTGCAACTGTGAAGGCAAGAGAAACCGCACTCGCTGCCAAAGAGAAGGTGAAAGATTTAGCCTCTCAAGCTCAAAAGAAGCAGTATGTATGATGAGCGCACACGCCTGGAGGAGGCGCAGTGTCCGGACTCTCCCAGCACTTCTGAAAAGGGCCCCATCACACTGGGCACAGACGCGGATGTGAGATGCATTTAGCCAGGAGCTGAGATGATCAAATCGTGCCTGTCTGGATTCTCCGAATGCATTTAGTGAAGCCCATGTGCTCTTCGACTGAAATTCTCCAGTAAACTTGATTTGATACGGCACCATCCTCCACCAGCTCCTGAGATGTTTGCATTTTTTTGATTGCTAAATTAATTTCTTAATTTATCTGATTTTGTTGATGTATTTCAAACATGGCCTCTCTGAATCTTCATATTCACACTTGCTGAGGTCTGTAATCTGCCTTGTTTAGCAATGTGATTCGTTGCTTCAAATTGAAGTTCTATCTGCATTGATGGGTCCATAGTTCCAGCAGTCATTGCCGGCGTGATATCTAGAAGAGTCTGATCTTTGCATGATATTGCACTGGATGGACGGCAATGTCTGATTACAAGTGTGAAAGTTGTCAAAACATGTCAGATGTTGAGTGTCTGAAAGAAGAAACGCATTTGTTTAATGAAAGGGATAGCTTGCATAATGTCTTATAGCTCTTAATTGTTTGTGATCAATAGCTATTACCAATAAATATTTTCTATCTGACATGGTTCTTTCATTTCATGGCATAATTTAAGCAGATAAAGTAAATCTTGGAAAACTTTTACCACACCACTTATATTTTCTTCAGAAATGAAACCATAGTATTAAAATAGACCAACATGCTCTCAGAATCAGGAAGAGCTTTGGTTTGATATGACTGAATTCTAGGTTGTTTTTTTTCCAAGACTTTTTGACATCAGGTTGGGTCTGATATGTAGGTGAAACTAGACTAATGTAATACAGCCAAGTTCCCAGTTTCAAATGAATAGCGTACAGAATACAAAATCATAGTGACAAGTCAAATTAAATACATAAAATATTTATTTGTACAAAAGGCTTATGTTGGTAAAAAAGAATAAAATGCTACATATGAGTACAAGGAGACATAAATACAAAGGTGTTCCTGGTCCAATGACATACGAATAGTTCATAAGGCATTTGGTGTTCAGAACTGTATATACAATGTACATTTTGCTGTGTACATTAACAATTACTGTACAAACATCTGAAAACAAAGGCATGTTCATAATAGTTTGCATAAATGATTGATATGAGCAGATACTGAACAGTTTGCAAATACAGCCCATGTATTTTGTCAAGACTACCAACATACTGAATTGCAGTTTAAAGGTATGCATAAAAAAATAAAAACATTTTCACATGAGCAGACTAACACTTCTTAGGGGAAAATGGATTAAACTGCTGAAAATCCACTGTACAAAGAAAAACAACTTTCCTGTTTTTCAGGCTTCTTAGGGCTCAACATAGTAGCTTGTTGTTGGGTGTTTGAATAGCACCAACTTTGATTCTCTAAAATGAACCAAAGCACAGGACCAAAACAAAACAGTAAAAAGTACATAAAAATGAAACATCAAGATGATACAGATAGCAGTTCAACAATCATCATTTCAAACCCAACTGTACCTTTACCCAATAGCAAATAATAAATGCATGGTTGTAAAGGAAAGAAGTCTTTCCCTATGAATTGCATCACAACCTTTGAATTTGCCTCCCCAGTTTTTTTTTTTTTCCAATTAGAACAAAACATTTTTTAAAGTGAAAGATGCATTGACATGATCTGCAATTTCACACATTAGCAAACCTGAAAGGAACACCACACATCTAAGGAGACATCACAAGTGCTAATGAGTATGCTTTGTGCAATGTATCAAAACTCAACTTAAAATAAGCTGGATATTAACACTTAAGTGCAAGCCAATCTGTACTGCAGGCTGACCCTAAAGTTAAGCTCATTAGCTGGATAGAAGACAACTAGCGGGTACAATGTGATCATAGCTAATCCAGACAAAAAAACAATCATTCTGTGGAAATAAAGCATCGTCACACTTGAATCTCACGAGTGTACAGCATACTAGAGCACCATAATGCCATTAGTGTAGAGCAGTGATGGGCAAACTTGGCCCTTCCAGGCCACTTTCCTGCAGAGATTTGATCCAACCCTGATATGACTCACCTGCCTGTAGCCTTCTAGTAGTCTTGAAGACAGTGATTAGCTGGTTCAGGTGTGTTTGATTAGGGTTGGAGCTAACCTCTGAAGGAAAGTATCCTGGAAGGGCCAAGTTTGCCCACCCCTGGTGTAAAGAATACACTACACAAAATAAATTCCAGTCATGCTTAGACGTTGTTTCCGGCTGATGTTTTCAGCATGGCAGCAACATAAGGCTGTTCTGTGGTGACGATGGTAAAGCCCATCAAACATTTTCCCTCAGTCCCTCATCCATTTAATCACGTTCCGTGTCATTTGTAGATCTGGGACGGTCATAACCAGTTGTGATCAGAGGTAGAGTAGCTATGGTCCACCCCAGCATGTGATGAGCCCAGTCCATCTGACTCCAGAGTCCACACCATGCTCTCCACGTCAATCTCAACGTCCTCTGCAATTTTCAAGCAAGTATGATCAACAACTCGTGACTATTTACTCTACCACCCATTACAATAGGCTTGAGAACAAAAACTAAATCTCAGACATAAAACAGGTGTCTTTGAATATTTACCATTTGGATTTCTAAAGTAAATTCAATATTTAATTAAATCAAAGAAATAGGTGAGTTGGAGTAGATGAGTTGATGTAAGAAAAGTAGCAACAAGTGTCCACCATACATGTGATGTGAACTCTTTCAGTAAATTTTACAAGCATCTCAGGATGCACATTTTAGCTAAGTTAGTTACTGATCATAATCACAATATAAATATATATATATATATATATTTAACTCTGAAAGCTCATATTAAGCTCACAGAAACTCTTAACACTAGTTAAGAATATGATCATCTTGGCCGTCTGATGATCACCTCTCTCAGAGTCGGATCTCTCGGAGGACACAGCTGAGCCAAGGCTATCGTTACGCATCCTCTCTGAACCGCCCTGCAGTTTCTCCAGCCGTGTGCGCAGTTCTCTCTGCTCCCAGCGCAGACGATCCTTCAGCAGCTTTGCATGCTCGTCCTGTTCCTGCAGCTTCTGCAAGCGCACATGAAGACCCACCTGATCACCAGGATCAGAACGACTTGCTTCACATCTCTCTAATTTATTAATTAGGTTAGCTCCTTTCTTTGCTGGCAGACAAAAACCCTAAACCATTCACAGTAAATGCATGATATAACATTGGTGTCATTTATTTAATATTTAAGAATTTTTCTAAAATTGGACATCAGTCCTGTAATAGCGATCCACCAATAAATGGCGGCATCTTGTGGGTGCTTCAAGAACTGCATGCAAGGCTGCCATTATAGCACTGTGTATGAAGGGAAACAACAGTACTCATAAGTACAGTAACTTTCTTTGCTTTTTAATAAACTTTATTCAATCTAACAGCCATTCATCCACAAATGAGATGTGTTACATGATTGTTTTATATGTGGTTTAAGCTTGACGCTAAGAAACAGAAGCAAACTCGCTGAGTAACAGTAGAAATCAAATCCAACAAAATCCCAAAGACGTAACTTTACCTTACATTAAAGGGTTAGTTCACCCAAAAATGAAAATTCTGTCATT
>NW_015557344.1:0-861 GCF_001515605.1 Sinocyclocheilus anshuiensis | reverse complement strand
GACTTTCTTCTTTCAGACGAATGCAATCAGAGTTAAAATAAAATCTATCCTTGCTCTTCCAAGCTTTATAATGGCAGTGAACAGGGGGGTGAGATTTTGAAGCTCAGAAAAGTCCATCCATCCATCATGAAACGACTCCACACAGCTCCGGGGGGTTAACCCCCAGGGGTCCAAGGTTTTTTGGGGGCCCTGGAATGTTTTGACATGCTCTGACATTTGTGCTTATTTCAAGTACTTATATTTTCATAGCTTTATGTCTGACTGCATTATGTCCAGCATAAACTCTGCTACAATAATATAAAACTGCTCCGGGGTTACTAAAGGCTTTTTGATGCGAATCAATGCGTTTGTGTAAAACAAATATCCATATTTAAAACTTTATAAAGCAAAACATCCAGCTTCTGGTGGACCGCGACTCACAAGAATGCGTAATGCCTCTCACAGTTCAAACCGCGATGCGACGTAGTACATAACTTAAGTGTTTTGAACTGCGAGAGGCATTACGCATTCTTGTAAGTCATGGTCTGCCGGAAGCTGGATGTTATGCTTTATAATATTTTTCTTACACAAACGCATCGATTCGCGTCTGAAGGCCTTTAGTAACCCCCGGAACCGTGTGAAGCAGTTTTATGATGGATGGATGGACTTTTTTGAGCTTCAAAATCTTTAAGAACCCCCCGGAACCGTGTGAAGCAGTTTTATGATGGATGGATGGACTTTTTTGAGCTTCAAAATCTCACCCCCCGTTCACTGCCATTATAAAGCCCAGGATACATTTTAAAAGAACTCAGATTGTGTCACGATACACACACACGAGGAACGAAGGAGCGAGGAGACACAGAGTAAAGTAACTCAAAAGGG
>NW_015557343.1:2249-2836 GCF_001515605.1 Sinocyclocheilus anshuiensis | reverse complement strand
TAGTGGAAAATAAATATGTTGCATTTAAACAGCATGGTTAATAACTCCCTTTTTAAGTAAAGTGAGAAAGAAAGTCTAATCTGTTGTAACAACCCGTTCTCATCAATCTGCGTATAAATAACACGACTTTACACTTTCTAATTGCGTGTAATGCATACGCCAAATGCCAATTTTGCGTGCATATGATACGCCAATCCTTCACATTAACTTCGGTGGAGAGCAGATGCGTCCAAATACCACGCGTCATCATAATCCGTAAAGATGCACTTCTCTCTAAAGGCGCGTCTAATGAGGCAACCCGTTCTCATCAATCTGCGTATAAATAACACGACTTTACACTTTCTAATTGCGTGTAATGCATACGCCAAATGCCAGTTTTGCGTGCATATGATACGCCAATCCTTCACATTAACTTCGGTGGAGAGCAGATGCGTACAAATACCACGCGTCATCTTCAGCGACAGTGACGTCACCAGCGAGGCTCAGTTCGTCCAGTTCACCTGATACGTGTACACCAAAGGGCAACGATCTTTTTTTTTTTTGTAATGAGATCACGTGGTTAACTGTATTATTTTAATCATTTCAGT
>NW_015557343.1:0-921 GCF_001515605.1 Sinocyclocheilus anshuiensis | reverse complement strand
TAGTTTTACTGTGGTATTTGTTGTAGTTACTAAAGAATAACCACAACATTTACTAGGGGTTTACCTCAGTAATCATAGTTTTACTGTGGTATTTGTAGTTACTAACGCACAGTAACCACAACACTTACTATGGGCTTAACGTTACCTCAGTAATCGTAGTTTTACTGTGGTATTTGTAGTTACTAACACACAATAACCACAACATTTACTATGGGTTTACCACAGTAATCGTAGTTTTACTGTGGTATTTGTAGTTACTAACACACAATAACCACAACATTTACTATGGGTTTACCACAGTAATCGTAGTTTTACTGTGGTATTTGTAGTTACTAACACACAATAACCACAACATTTACTATGGGTTTACCACAGTAATCGTAGTTTTACTGTGGTATTTGTAGTTACTAACACACAATAACCACAACATTTACTATGGGTTTACCACAGTAATCGTAGTTTTACTGTGGTATTTGTAGTTACTAACACACAATAACCACAACATTTACTATGGGTTTACCACAGTAATCGTAGTTTTACTGTGGTATTTGTAGTTACTAACACACAATAACCACAACATTTACTATGGGTTTACCACAGTAATCGTAGTTTTACTGTGGTATTTGTAGTTACTAACACACAATAACCACAACATTTACTATGGGTTTACCACAGTAATCGTAGTTTTACTGTGGTATTTGTAGTTACTAACACACAATAACCACAACATTTACTATGGGTTTACCACAGTAATCGTAGTTTTACTGTGGTATTTGTAGTTACTAACACACAATAACCACAACATTTACTATGGGTTTACCACAGTAATCGTAGTTTTACTGTGGTATTTGTAGTTACTAACGCGCAATAACCACGACATTTACTTTGGGTTTACCACAGTAATCGTAGTTTTACTGTGGT
>NW_015557342.1:777-938 GCF_001515605.1 Sinocyclocheilus anshuiensis | reverse complement strand
CGTGATATATCGCATTACCGAATACCGGCACAAGTCTAGTACAGAGAACTATGGATTTTCACTGGTATTGGTACCGAATACAGAAATTTTGCTACCGTGACAACACTAGTTTAGATGATATAAATAGTTAGATGATATAGATCAGTGATGGGCAAACTTAG
>NW_015557342.1:0-182 GCF_001515605.1 Sinocyclocheilus anshuiensis | reverse complement strand
TCTAATGAAGAGACCAATTTATATGACAGATTTTAATGTAGGCTTTTATACATATGTAAACATTATTTAATTAGGCTACCATTATAATAGCTATCTCACTAATTTTTGCTCACTCAGTGTTTTTTTTATTTTACAGAGGGGTAATTTTGGTGCAGTAGCACGAGATAGCTTGATTTCAAACT
>NW_015557341.1:782-2389 GCF_001515605.1 Sinocyclocheilus anshuiensis | reverse complement strand
AAGGAAAAATTGAAATCGCATCATATGACCCCTTTAAATTAATGTGCAAACCTTTTGGCCAAGTCAATCCAGTATACTCAACAAAGCTCCATGTCTGATTTTAATCACGCAGACATAAATTCATACTCCCAAATGCTGACAAATAATCAATTTTTACACTAGAGCTTTAGACTAGAACTGCACAACAAGATCTTTTTGAATCTATGTGAAGAAGCCGTTAAGCAAAGACCATTTCGACAGCCCTGATTGTGACAATGATACAGAGTGTCAGTTTAGAGATTTTGCTATATTGTTTATATTCACATAACACTGTAAAGTGTAAATATATCCACTTAGCACAGTACAGCTTGACGTTACTGACATGTTAGAGTGACAAAAACACATGGTAGATAAAGAGCGGCATTAAAGGCACAAAAAAAGAAAAAAAGAAAAAGAAGTAAATTCGGTAGGCTACTTGCCTAGCATTCACTGCTCTTGACTTAATGATTCTAGTAGCTTTAATAAGCATTAATCTATATTTTATACAGTGAAGACTATGCAGCATTTTAGATTCTGTAGCATTATTATTTCTTCTTTATTTTGATATTATAACAGAAGCTCCACAGTGCAACAGAATGACAGTGACAAGACAGGACACAGATAATAAAAAGAATAATATAAAAATATACAAAATAGACAATGTACAAAAGTTCAGTGTGATTTTGCTAAACAGGCACTGTTAAACTGTCTCACCGGAAACTGAGGCCTTCAGAAAGCCAATGTGACAGACGAAAGTCACACATCTCTGCTCATTTATGCATGAATGTGTGTGATAAAGAAAACATGGAAAATAAAGCAAAAATGTCACTGCTGTCTTGTATAAGGAGAAATTTTTTGCGGAGTAGAATTTACTAAAACTATCAGAATAACCTGAATTAAATAACCCATTTGAAACATTAATGTGAATGGCCTCTAAATTGTAAACCTTACAAAAATTAACCATGGTTTTACTACAAATAAAACCAAAAAACTGCCATGATACGCTGCTGGAAGGAACGATGGAGACATGGATAACATAAACGGTATTTAATTAGAGAATCACAGGGGTAAACCCACAACAAGAACAGGGGTAAACACACATAATCCAACATGTAGACCCGACAAACACAGACTGAATAGACTGGGGCTTAAATACACAGGATAACGAGGGAATTGGGTGGAACACAGGTGAACAGAATGACTAATTAGACAGGGGAAAAACTGAGTCACGGAGCACATGGGGAGGGAAAACACAACAAAGACAGTCCAGGGGTGTGACATTACTCCCCTCTCCCAGAAGGCACGTCCCGCGCCGTAACGACGACAGAAGGAGGAACGGGTGGGAACTTGGGAGGAGGCTCAGGAAGAGGAAGGACACCTGGGAGGGGGCCGGCAGACAGAGTCCAGGGTGGTGACAACGGAGGGAGAAGCCAAGGAGGAAACAGGAGGAGCCAGGGCGGATCAGATGGAGGGAGGAGCCAAGGAGGAAACAGGAAGGACTTGGAGCAGGAGGAGCCAAGCGGGACCCAGGCCACAGCCATAATGGCGACCCACGGTGGAGCAGACGGAGGGACCAGCCATGGAGGAGG
>NW_015557341.1:0-705 GCF_001515605.1 Sinocyclocheilus anshuiensis | reverse complement strand
GGCGGAGGAGCCCGAGGCGGAGACGGAGAGCCGATGAGCCAGGGCGACGGGGAGGATCCGGAGAGCCAAGGCGAAGCAGATGGCTCCGGCGATCGAGGCGGAGGTGGGGATCCAGAAGGTTGCAGTGGAGCCGGAGCGACAGAGGACTGAGGAGGAGCCGAAGGGATAGAGGAGCCTGACAGAGCCAGAGGGACAAGGCGCACCCAGAGGAGTGGAGTCCCGAGGCGACGGATGGTCGACGACAGACCAAGGTGGAGCCGGAGGGACGAGGGAGCCTGGTGGAGCCAGTGGACTGATGGGCCATGGCAGAGAAGAGGGAGCCAGGAACCATGGTGGAGCCGACGGGCCGAGGCGGAGTCCGTGATTCAGAGGCTGAAGGCAGAGACAGGGATATCCTCCAGCCACGGTGACGATGGAGGATGGCAGACCCGCGGAGCTCGCACCGTACAGCGGTGGAGGAGGCAGAAGCAGGTGGGTGGGCGGGCATTTGTGAGCCTCCGGGCTAAACTCAGGAACAGGAGCCCTTTCAGTCTTCCATATTCCCAGATCCATTAATTGCTCACCCTCAGCCACGGTGCATTCCCAGACCCATTAATTGCTCACCCTCAGCCACGGTGCAGGGGGCGGAGCTCCTCTCCACGCTCTCACGGTCCATGACGATCTCCCCCGTGGCGAGCTCTGTAGCCGGCTCTCGCACCTGGTCTG
>NW_015557340.1:0-544 GCF_001515605.1 Sinocyclocheilus anshuiensis | reverse complement strand
CAATTCTGCCACATGTACAGCACATACATACAGATAATTGAAATTACGTTACTCTTAGACCCTTGGTGCATACACTAAAAGTAGAACATAAAATACAGATACTGTAAATACAGATTAAATATAAAATACAAATATACAAATAAGGACATGTAAAAAAAGATAAATAAAGCAGCACATGGCAGATAGAGTGCAAACCAGTGAAATAAACAAACAGTGCCGATATAATGATTGTAGTGCAAAAGAGCTTACTCAATCTGATTGAAGTGACAAAAAGCTCAGTGGATTGTAGTGCAAAAGAGCTTATCAGTCTGATTAAAGTGAAAAAAAGCTCAGAGAGCAGTCTTTATTTAAACTGTCAGAAGAGGTAGTTGAATGAGGTCAGTTCAATGCTGAATGAGGTAGTGAGCAGACCAATGCTGCACAAAGTGGCTGGTGCAGGTCACAGTGTGTTAGTGGGAGGGGGGAGTGGAAGGACCTGGGCATGTGGGAGCTGGGGGGCGTCTGAGGTTCAGAGTTCAGTGGTGCATGGGGCAAAAGAGGGGAG
>NW_015557339.1:493-914 GCF_001515605.1 Sinocyclocheilus anshuiensis | reverse complement strand
GGACGCGTCCTGGGAAAATGGCACGTATGGTCACCCTAACTTATTATATATATTTTTTTCCCAATTGCACCAATTGCAAACAGGACAACGCAAGCCTTAAGGAAAGCTGAAGAAAGCCTGTTCTCTGCATTTCCAAGAGAGTAGTAGACTATACTTCCACAGCCTAATGTTGTAGTACTAGTTACAACCCAGAATAGCCCTGAATGAATGGCCAGAATTACCCTGCTCATATTCTAACCACCCCCTTACTTGTTTCTTACTTTGTTTCATAATTATTACACAATACTATTATAAAACTACATTTCATGATTATTTATTTTACTTTAGAATTTACTATTAATTTATTCTTCATTATTGTCTATTCTGTATTATTCCACCCTTGATATTACATATTCTACTTGCTATTATTCATCTATTTATT
>NW_015557339.1:0-180 GCF_001515605.1 Sinocyclocheilus anshuiensis | reverse complement strand
TTAAAGATGTATTATTTTGATTTTCTTCCAGTATTTCAAAGGGAATGAGCTGTGTTCTGACCTGAAGCACAAGAAAAGCTAAAATGTTGGGGTTGATGACAGAGAAAGCAATGAAACAACTTATAAACAACTGAAGTTGTTGTTGACTTCAGGAGAGTGCGCACTCAGCATGCTCCTCTG
>NW_015557338.1:369821-377079 GCF_001515605.1 Sinocyclocheilus anshuiensis | reverse complement strand
AAAGCTTTAATACAGTACGGCAACTGCACGCGTGTCCATGTTTAAAGGTTCTCATAGCTTTGTGAAAATAAGTGTATAATTGTAACCCCGAGGGCAGGGTTTATCTGGGTTTGTGATGTCACGAACCCGGGCAGTAACTCATTGTAGTCCCTGTAGTAACTTTCAGCTTCGTAACTTTGCAGATATTGTTTATGCTCAAACAGCAACATTACACACTAACTAACATTAAAAAAGTGAAATCGCAATCAACCAGCCCTTTAAAGAACTGCACATCCATATGTAGGGAAATACTGAAAAGGCTTGAATGTTGTCGATCATAGATGTGTTTCCGAGTGTTTATCTGTTGATTTTGCGATAAGATGCGACTGTTTGAAGACAAGGAAACGAGACTAACAGATATAAAAACACCGTTTTTGGGACCCGGAGTAGCCACTGCGTCCGACCGCGCCGCCATCTTGGATTTATTGAGAATGGGTTTTAAAATTCAGCGCCTCAATTTGGAGAGAATTTGATTTGAGGTAGCAAACAGAATACAGAATTATAATACAGTGCCTGCCCACTCTCTCTAAATGTAAAACTATGTTGAAAAACAATATATTTAATGTTTATTGCCAAATATGCATATATAATATATTTAAGATGGTTAAGAGCATATGATGATGATATGCTATAATATTATCTGCTGAAAATGTTATGAATTATGAATGTGCGTTCCGTTGAGTTGCTCACGGCCCATGCAAACGCTCCACTCGTGTACCGCTCGTGCACACCGGAAAAGCAAAGTCCACTCAAATAACGCGCTGACAGCAAATTTCTATGTAGTATTCTTGTTCCTGTTTGCAATAGCGCTACTGTGCTGTAACTGTGCTATAACATAGTGTAGTAGAGCTGTACCCTCTCGCGACGCTATGGTGTGCTCACATGATCTGATAATAAAAGCTTTGTAGGACTATACATTATTTGGATAATTAAACAAAAATTCAGTTCAGTTAAAATCTGATTCAGTTAAATCTGATTCTAAAATAATATAGTGAGTAAAAATAATTTACTGATATTTAATATTAATATATTTTCTGTCCAATTTTATTGTTTTACTTTCAATAAAAGCATGGTTATTTTATTGGCTTGTATTTTTTTAATTCAGTATTGTTAAAATTATTGAATTATATTAAAAAGTCTTACAATATTATGTTATATAATTTAATTAAATAAAAAATAATTATTAAAAGGCATTTTCAGTTTTGGTTTTCAGCCAAGTGCATCCAGAATTTTCGGTTTCGGCCCAGAATTTTCATATCAGTTAATTTTTAAGTGTCCAAAACTGTCAAGGCCACGGTATCATCCTGTTGTTGTCACTTTATGTCCATCTGCTCATTTCTGATATTGATAATTATGTATGTGTGTGTGTGTGTGTAAAGATTATATAATAAATAGTAAACAATTATATTTAATTAATATTTATAATAATAATGTTAACATTTTTTATCGTTTTATAAACTGAAACCTGATATATTACATTTATTTTTTTCAAAATTAATGAGTAATAGTCAATGTTTAAAATATAATTCATAAAATAGATAAATGTAAAAATATGTGTGTGTATATAATATTGTTTAAAATAAATTATTACTTATAATATGTTTTATAAAATGAAATCTGATTTATTAGATAGAATTAAACATTGAAATATTTCATTATATTTAATCAATTTGCATGAGTTATATCGACCATGGCAGGAAAAAAACTCTATTAGTTTAGTTTAGTTTATTCATTTATAAAGCACATTTCAAAACAACAGAAGTTGCAATCAAAGTGCTGTATAGAGGTATTAAAACAAAATTAGAACAAAATTAAAACAGAAATAACACACTGGATCAAAACCTTGGAGACAAATGTAAAAATATAAACACCCTCAATTAAAACATAAAGAATACAGATAAGTTTTTAGGGAAGATTTAAAAATAGAAACTGAAGAGGAAGATCTAATATTGAGAGGGAGGCTGTTCCAGAGTCTGGGAGCAGCCACCGAGAAAGCCCGGTCACCTTTAGTTTTGTAATGTGAGCAAGGAACAGAAAGAAGAAGATGATTGGAAGAACGTAAGGATCGTGAGGCATTGTACGGGACAAGAAGATCACTGATATACTGAGTGGCAAGTCCATGTAAAGCTTTATAAACAAAAAGCAAAATTTTAAAATCAATCCGGGACTTAACCGGTAACCAGTGGAGAGAGGCAAGCACAGGAGTAATGTGCTTTACACCTTTTAGTGCCAGTCAATAGCCTGGCTGCTGCGTTTTGAACCATCTGCAAATGATTTACAGTTGAATTAGGCAAACCCAGGTATAAAGAGTTACAATAATCCAACATTGAGGTGATAAATGCATGAATAACAGTTTCAGTGTCTTTCTTAGAAAGCATCATCTTGATTTTGGCAATAGATCTTAGCTGAAAGAAACTGCTTTTAACAATAGCACTAATCTGCTTATCGAAACTCAAATTGTAATCAAAAATGACACCAAGATTTTTGACACAGTCATGAACACTTGAAGATAGAGAATCAAGCTGATTAACTATGTCAGAGGTCAAATCTGGTGGGGCGAAGATAACAATTTCGGTTTTGTCGTTGTTTAGCTGTAAGAAGTTCATGTCCATCCAACATTTTATGTCACACAGGCAGTCAAACATGCCAGACACAGAACCATTCTTATTTTGATAGGAAAGTAGAGCTGAGTGTCATCGGCATAGAAGTAGTATGATAAATTGTGTCTCTGAATAATTTGACCAAGTGGAAGCAAATATAGTGCAAACAGAAGAGGACCCAGAATGGATCCCTGGGGTACACCATAATGTATTGGAGGATGGGAAGAAAAACAATTCCCTACTTTAACAGAAAATGTTCTCCCTTTGAGGTAAGAGGCAAACTACTCCAGCACATGGCCTCGAAGCCCAGCTACATGTTCTAATCTGTGTAAAAGGATATAATTTTAGCAAGATTAAAATACAGCCAGAATCTGCATCCAGAGTTAGTAAGATGTCATTTAAAACCTTCAACGAAGCAGATTCAGTACTATGTAGTTCCCTGAAAACAGACTGAAATTTGTCAAAAATACTAAAAGCACTCAGGTATGAAGAGATCTGATGGTAAACAACTTTTTCCAGAACTTTGGAGTTTTCTACATATCAGAGATGTATGAGTAAATAATGCAGCCTTTCTTGTAAATGATTAGTGAAAATGGACCATGATAAGACCAACCAGTACTTAAATTATAAACCATTTGAGCTTTAGTTATGCTGTAGTATAGTATAGCACAAGATGGCGGCACGGTCGGACGCAGCGGCTACTCCGGGTCCCAAAAACGGTGTTTTTATGTCTGTTAGTCTCGTTTCCTCGTCTTCAAACAGTCTCATCTTATCGCAGCACTGTATGTCCCCACATGCAGCAGAATGACAATAAAGCTCAACTTGACTTGAACTTGACTTGAATACAATTCTGAATGGTGCACAACCCTGGCATGAACTGCATACTTATGAACATATTCAACAGTGTCTGTAAGGTCAGACTGCAACAATTCCATCGGGAGGTTACTGGAAACCAGATTATGGATGCACTCATGCATACACAGATGTAACACCAGACATGCATACACACACAAGCAGATCTTTTTGTACAGGCCTACGCTGCAGGTGATTCAATTTGCTGGGAGCGAAACGCAACATCGGCTCAGCCTGCAGGCGCTGGGAAGCACTGATAACATCTGCTGCCTATAGAACAATCAGTGCATATAGTTGATGAATTGCACAGCCTTTAAGTAATCAAAGAACAGTGGTACTTGTTGAAATAAGAAAAGGATGTTTGCTTATATAAGAAGCAAAGAGAGTTTTTATGGGCATACTAGTGAAGCACTGTTTACTGAGTTCCCCATGAGATTTATTGAATAGGTGAAAAATCACTGAGGTATTTTTCAGTCATACAGATCTGGAACAACACAAAGGTGAGAAAATGATGCAAGAGCTTTCTAGGTGACCTATACCTTTAAAGGAAAAGTTCATCCAAAAATAATAATGTACTCACCCTCATGCCATCGAAGATGTAGATGAGTTTGTTTCTTCATCAAAACAGGTTTAGGGAAATTTAGCATGACATCACTTGCTCACCGATGGATCCACTGGAGTGAATGGGTGCCATCAGAATGAGAGTTCAAACAGCTGATAAAAACATCACAAGAATCCACAAGTAATACACACAACTCCAGTCCATCAATTAACATCTTGTAAAGTGAAAAGTTGCGTAATTAAAAGAAACAAATGTTTTTTATCAGTTGTTTGGACTCTCATTCTGACGGCACCCATTCACTCCAGTGGATCCATTGGTGAGCAATGTAATTGTACATTTCTCCAAATCTAGTCTGATGAAGAAACAAAGTCATCTATATTGCCTGCCTTTATTGAATTATTTGTTCAATTAATTGAATTATTTGCCTTTATTGGATAGCCTGATTGTGAGTAAATTTTAAGCACATTTCATTTTTGTGTTAATTTTAATGCCTGTAAAGCTGCTTTATTATATAAATAACATAATTAATGGCATTGGCTGTTTACAGTCTTAAATTAACATTTATTGGTATGAGCTTCAAATTTCCTAAACATACACCCTTAAAATCAATGTACCAAGTATTTGCAGAACCGAGAAAAAACAAAACAAAACTGTGACTACAGAACTGTGATATGAACCAAACTGTGAGAAATTTGAACTGTTATATCACCCTTTTTTTTTGCTTATCTCTTTCCTCAGCAGACACTATCTTCCCAAAATTCCTTCTAAAAGCATGTAAATATTGTGTTGGCATGTATCTCTACAGGTAGATAAGAGTGTAAATGGAGTGAAAAATCAAAACCGTGCCAATGAGAATATATGCATAGCAGTTTTTTATAGGATCTTTCACTGAATTTCTGTGAGAACACTCAGTGGGAACTTGTCGCTGCCATCCTCCAGACAAGGCACATTATTGCACTGAACTCTAGTTAAGTTGTGCAGATCCGGCGTGACATTGTCCCTGTTAATGTGAAAATATGGTCTGAGAGTCAGCCGTGAGAGGAACTTGTTTACTGAGATTTCAGCACAAGAAATAGAAACCAGAGAGTGCAAACTGGTGAAAAGAACCAAATGATAAAAGAATGAAAAATAGTGAGGATGGCCTTTTAAACATATCTGCAAGACATTAATCTGAAAGGCTAGCTTGCTCTTTCTGCTTTGTCTTTCAATCTTTCTCTTAAAGCAGCATTGTTTTTATCCAGGGGCTTCAGAAACAGGAGTTAAATAGATACAATATTTATAAAAAAAAAAAAAAAAAAGTTATACTCTTCTGAGCACATCTAAACCTATGGCAGTACTTTTATTATGATTTGAATGGTGGAAATCATTGGAAAGGCAAAACTATTAGTCAATAACAAATTTTGATCTTGACTCATAAGACGATGACTGAATTTACAGTAAAAAAAAAAATGTTTTTGAAAGAAGATTCTAATGCTCGCCAAGGCTGCATTTATTTGGTTGAAAAAAAAAAACACAGTAAAAATAGTAATATTATGAAATATTAATACAATTTAAACTGTTTTCTATGCTAATATATTTTTAAATTATTTTTATTTTTTTTCTGTGATGGTGAAACTGAATTTTCAGCATCCATTATTCCAGTTTTCAGTGTCACATGATCCTTCAGAAATAATTCTAATATGCAGAATTGGAGATTAAGAAACATTTCTTATCAGTGTTGAAGACTGTCATACTTTTTTTCAGGATTGCTTGATGAGTAGGGTTCAAAACATTTCTTTGATTGATTGATTTATTTAAGCATTTATTACAAACTGAATTTTTTCATTTTTTTCATGTTACTTTTTGTAACATCTTTACTGTCACTTTTATTAATTTTAATGCATTCTTGCTGAATAAAAGCATAAATGACTTAAAAAAAATCTTAATAACCACAGACTTTTGAACGGTGGTGTATATATCTAGGTAAACTAATTTACTTTTTAATTTAAAATTAGACGAAAGCAATTCTACTTTCATTGGCCGGCAAACATATAGTGGTTGTCTCAGGCAGGTCAGAGTGCTTTAAAAAAAAAACTAGTATTTTCACGAAACACAATCTATGAAAGACTTAATTGCCTTTTATTTTAAGATGGAGTAGGTGAAATTATTTTAACATTGAAAAATGACACAATCGCATTTAAATTCAGCTGATCGGATGCCCAGGCAGGCTGATGTCATTAGCACCACAGTAGCAGAGTCAGCTGAGCTGGCATTAGAGAACAACACTACTGCCAGACAACAATTGATTGAGCTCATTTGGGAAAGTCTCCTTTGCGTACATGAGAAGCACACACACACACTTATGTGTCAGGAGACTGGGAAAGGAAAGGTCATTGTGAGAGCTGGGATGCTTTTAAATGACGATGCATCACTCTTTCTATTTGCATAGAAGAGCATCCATTGCCAAATTACCATTCGGCTTTGCTGACCTTGCCACTTTCACATGCCTTCGCATGTCATAGGGGAGGACCCAATGGACCTTTTTCACATTTCCGGGTTTCTCAGCAGCGGAAGTCGTCATAGTTGGGTTAACTTGAAGAGCAGTGAATAGGAGAGTACCACAAATATATTTTTTGCATTCCCATTTGCTCAAATAGCAAAAGAAAAACTCCACAATAGTGTTTTCATGACTTTCAATAAAAGGAAAAAAAAGAGAGAGAGACTGATAACGGCAATCAGAAGAGAGAACGATGTCAAATGTACCATCACTCCCATAGACGCTGCATTAGAAACACCCTTGCATTAGCGTTAATTGTTTTTTTGTAATTTGATGCAAAAGTGATTTAATACAAAGAATAGTGTTATAAATGTACATACATTCAAAAAAAACAAAAAAACAAATATGAAAAACTTTCGAGGATTTACGATGCTGATGACCGTTAAAAGCGTCATCACAGTCTTGTGAAAAGGGTCCATGACACAGGAGACATCCCATTCAAACACAAGTCTGTAACATCCAAAAACTGGGTTTCTTATGTATTATAGTAGCGAGTCTTAGTCCTGATCAATGATACTGACCTTTGATTATCTCCATGACCTCTAGATGTGTCTGATTTATAACCTGGTGTCCCAACCAGGCATAATGATGTTTGTTTGTTTCTTCCTGTTTGTTGCTGCCGTGTGTTTTGAGTTTGAGCTCCGTCAAGTTAATTCTTTGTCGTCTAAT
>NW_015557338.1:368041-369728 GCF_001515605.1 Sinocyclocheilus anshuiensis | reverse complement strand
CAGTTGCTTTGACACAATCTGTATTGTTAAAAGCGCTATATAAATAAAGGTGACTTGACTTGACTTGACTTAATGAGAATAGACACTACATTTTGTGAATAAAATAAAATAAAATAAAATAAAATAAAAAGTTAAAAATACATAAATAAATTAATACTTTTTCTGTTCATGAATCACTATAAGCATACAAATACCAGAAGTCAAAGAATGTTGTACAATTAGGATATTTTGCGATAGAACCGTGTTTATATGCATGCCATTTTACAATTAAGGTCCACATTCTGATCAAGTACTTATTCTTAAAAGAAAAAAAACAACATGCTGTTATATTCTGGATATAAAGTACTGCATGCTGTTTATTTATTTTATTTATTGCTATTAATTTATATTATTTATAATTTTTTATTTTTTTAGCAATTCTGCTCAGTAATTTAGTCAAATAATTAATTCACAACACTCCAGAGTGAAATTAAAAGGAAAATGTTCATGAGTTTTTGTTTTGTTTTGTTTATTATTATTATTTTTTTGTATATTGACTTAATTTCATTTCTTATCATGTTCATTTTGCTTTAAAATGTTTCAAAAGTTTGATTTTTCACAACTCTGTGTGTCGTTAAGCGCTTGTTAGGGTAAACATTTGAATTTGAGTATGTTAAATTTAGGCGAAAATACCAAAAAACGCCCTGAGCTTAAGTTTAATTTGTTTGAAAACAAGTAGATTACGGTTTGCATACCGTATATCTTACAGGGATAATTTGTCTAAAATGAAATTTCTGCCATGATTTACTCACTCTCATGTCATTCCAAATCTGTATGACTTTCTTATGAGGAACACAAAAGAAGATATTTAGAAGAATGCTGGGGTCCAAACAGAAAAACACTCAAACCTTTATTTAAAATTCCTTCTTTTATGTTTTACAGAAGAAAGAAAGTCATATAGGTTTGGAATGACATGATGGTGTGTAAATTATGACATCATTTTTATTTTCGAGTGAATCCCTTTAACCTGAATATGCATGTACATAGTGATTATTAGAAAGAGCTCAACTGTAACTGGATTTTAGCAATAATAATGTAAACATGAGAAGAGATGGAGTAGATGGGAAGCCTCCGAACAGCACAGTGACCAGCACACTATCTGTACCCCGTCCCGTGACCCGTCCCTCGCACTAATCAGCCAGTTTCATCTTTTTAATTAAAACTCCATTCAGCACAGCTCCAGAGTTTACATTATATTCTGAGGTTAGCTAAAGGTGGGGTAAGCGATTTTTCAAAAACGCTTTAGAAAACTGATCCGGGCCGAACAGCAAAACAAACTTGTAGCCAATCAGCAGTAAGGGGCGTGTCTACTCATGATGTGGAGGAGAGAGCGTTCACTCCGAGCCTAGCAACAGAAAGATAGAGATGGCGGATAAAAAACAAAAAAGGAAAATGTCTGCGGAACAAAAGAAGGCTTAAGGCAAGAAGTAGGACCCGTGTAAATATCGGATCAGCTTTACAGCGCTGGAGAGAACTCAAGGAGCGGAAGGCCTGCGATCGGACGCCGAGGTTGCTTTGTTTCTTCTCGATAGGTGAGTAACACCGTGTCTGCGCCGCAACAGCTAAAGTCTGTCTAGTACACTGGATGCGACGAAGCGACCGTTGGAATATATTTTGAAATTTGTGTCAATACGTGATGAATAGAACG
>NW_015557338.1:366780-367548 GCF_001515605.1 Sinocyclocheilus anshuiensis | reverse complement strand
CAAAAATGCTTTAGAAAACTGAGTCGGGCCGAGTACCAAAACAAACTTGTAGCCAATTAGCAGTAAGGGGCGTGTCTACTCATGATGTGGAGGAGAGAGCGTTCAGTGCACTGGACGGACATTAGCTGAGCGACAGAGAGATAGAGATGGCGGATAAAAAACAAAAGAGGAAAACGTCTGCGGAACAATAAGGCAAGAAGTAGGACACGTGTAAATATCTTTCCAGCACTGGAGAGAACTCAAGAGCGGAGGCCTGCGATCGGACGCCGAGGTTGTTTTGTTTCTTCTCGATAGGTGAGTAACACCGTGTCTGCGCCGCAACAGCTAAAGTCTGTCTAGTACACTGGATGCGACGAAGCGACCGTTGGAATATATTTTGAAATTTGTGTCAATACGTCATGAATAGAACGCAGTAGCAGTTTTCTGTCGGGTATTTGTCGTGTCGTGCCGCGCCACATCCAGTGTAGACAGCATGACTGATTATAATGGGTTCTATTGTCTTTTGTCGTGTCGCGCCGCTTGCCAACCGGTGTAGACACGGTGCAATAGTGCAGTACTCCTAAGCCCAAAGTAAATTTAATTTTTTTCGCTATAGTATGCATATATAGTTATGCTAATTAGCAAAGTGTGTGCATACTGCATGCATGCAGCCAGATTTCTATAACTGCGCATACTCTGTACACTTAAGCCCAAAGTATACTTTGTTTTTATATGCATATGCTAGCGTTGTTGAACGCGTAGCCTTTCAAAATATACCCATTTGAGGTG
>NW_015557338.1:350569-363902 GCF_001515605.1 Sinocyclocheilus anshuiensis | reverse complement strand
GTCTGCGGAACAAAAGAAGGCTTAAGGCAATAAGGCAAGAAGTAGGACCCATGTAAATATCGGATCAGCTTTCCAGCGCTGGAGAGAACTCAAGGAGCGGAAGGCCTGCGATCGGACGCCGAGGTTGCTTTGTTTCTTCTCGATAGGTGAGTAACACCGTGTCTGCGCCGCAACAGCTAAAGTCTGTCTAGTACACTGGATGCGACGAAGCGACCGTTGGAATATATTTTGAAATTTGTGTCAATACGTCATGAATAGAACGCAGTAGCAGTTTTCTGTCGGGTATTTGTCGTGTCGTGCCGCGCCACATCCAGTGTAGAACATAGATATGTATATATATCTATGGTGTAGACAGCATCACTGATTATGAGTTCCATAGTATTTTGTCGTGTCCAGTGTAGACACGGTGTAACATTGGTTTTGCTTTGTTTCACAGAACTAATCGTTGCCTGGGTTGCGTACGAATGTGTGGGGCGGAGCTATCAAAATAGGGGCGAGACCCTTTTGGGGTAGGGGCGTGTTTGTTTTGGTGATTTCAAATGTCAACATTGGCTACCAGAAACTGCTTACCCCACCTTTAATGAAAAAAAGCCCGAAAAGGATAACCTGAGCGCATTTAATAGCAGATACAATTGTCTTTAAAAGTGAATTCCTGCTTTTCAACCCGGAATAATTATTCCTTTGAATATTTGCCTCACAAAATAAAGACGGAACAATTTATGTCATCACATTCCTGCTGTTCTAATCACAAGTACTATTATAAGGATTATAACCTAATAAAACTAATATTTTATCATATTGGTTACTTCCATTGCTAGGGAAATATTTTCTTGCTTTCTTGATGAGAAAGAGAAATATAGCTTATAAAATTGCGAGCTCAGTGTAATAGTTAATGGGATAGTTCACCTAAAAATGACTCTAAAAATTCTGTTATCATTTATTCACCCTCATGTCATTCCAAACCTGCAGTATATGAGTTTGTCCATATAAACAAATTAAACTTTATTCTCAACTGGAATCCATTGGTACGATATGACTTTGCCTGGGTTATTTTATAATTTATACTATCTTAGTTTTACTACAGCTGCATATATAAAGGGTGTGGAAGAGACCAAAACAGATCAAAAGCTAACTTTGAAGTTATGCTCAGAAGTAAAAAAAATAAAAAAAAGTGAATAAAATCAATATAGAAAATAAGTAAATAAACGACTAAAACAGATATATATAACACATAACATATTTAGAAAAAAATAATATTACTTGAGGCAAGGGAAATAAAATGGCCAGAGTAGCAGCTAAACTAACCTGGATCTTTTGAATATTCACATGTATTTTTACATAAAGTGTGGTTTACTTATGTTTGCAGAGACACTGAAATGTACAATACAGACATATTGACAGCAAATAAAACGTAAATTATTTATGAATTAACAACTTTTCAGAGGTACAAATGTGCACAAATCCTCATTTATGAATACTGAAATCATGGCATTGATATTTTGATTCAAATTTATTCAATTCTCATATCAATGATATTATGTTTTCAATTAGATCTATTAAACGCAGATTACTAATTTCCTTAATATGAAATTATAACATTTTGTTAGTTTCTCTGTGACTTCTGCTTCCATCTTGTTTTTCGATAGATTACATAATGTTAAACAAGACTACACTTTAAAACCTTAAAATTAATAAATACAATTTCTGTCAACTTAATGTTCATGCGTTTCCAGTATAATCATTTCGGATTTCGGAAACATTTACACAAAAATAATCCCTGAAGCAGATCAATTATTTGTATGCATGCATGAAAACACACACTGACCTGTACTCCAGCGAGAACCGTGTGATCTCTGTGTCATTGTGGATCCATTTAAACTCCAACGGCCAGCTCCCCTCGGCCATACAAGTCAGAACCAATCGGTTCCTTTCCAAGTGCAACTGACTCGGTACCGGCTCTGTTTTAAAGTATGGAGGAACGTCGTCTGCAGAAAGACACAAAGAAAGAGAGAATGTAAGGAAGAGGGAATTGTTTATTTGATCTGCACCAGGTAAACATGACCAGCTAATGCTCACAGACTCTTGCTGTATCACGGCCTCAGCCTGCTGCTGGTATTTGCATATTGAATTTTAAACATGGCCTGTTGTCTTGTTTGAAGTTCAATAAACCAAAAGCACTCCAGACTGAATAAGAATATATATAAACTCAAATATTAGTACAAAAAAAATGGAATTCCAAGAAAATGGAATAAAACATAATAAATTATAAAATGTATTTTATTTTTAATTTAATTTATTTATGTACATATTTATTTATTAATTTTTTGATATACAGTTTAAGTAAAACATTTTGGGTGGTGCTTTCTTCAGATTTTAGCACAACCATCCTTATTAATTCTAGTCATGTCTCTATGTGTAAGGTCGTTTTGTAACAGTCACGTCCGGTCATTTAAAGTGGGTCTGTGCACTCATTCACACCTAAGTATTCGTTCCTCCAATGGAAAGATGCTCGGAGCAGATGGAGCTGATATCCCATTCCTGTAGGACGAATATCAGGAGAGCTACTCCAACACGCAAAGCCAGCGACTACAATTTCGATTCTGATCCTAATCATCGGTGTAAATATAGACCAAATTAATTGAATTTGGATAATACAATTATAAGATTGAATGATAATCAAACGTTAAAATTAAACTGTCAGAATGATCCATTAGGCAGACGGTTTGCGGTATCTCTCTGGTTTCACTAATCCAAGTTTTAGCTCCTCGATTGAGAACAAAAGCAAAAGAGAAATTAATACAGATTTTGCATATTTCTATTCTGTTCTTCACTGTTGAGTAGATATGTATGAATGTAGATAGATAGATAGATAGATAGATAGATAGATAGATAGATAGATTAGGATTAGGATTAGGATTCAA
Source organism: Sinocyclocheilus anshuiensis (assembly GCF_001515605.1). Classification (NCBI taxonomy): domain Eukaryota; kingdom Metazoa; phylum Chordata; class Actinopteri; order Cypriniformes; family Cyprinidae; genus Sinocyclocheilus; species Sinocyclocheilus anshuiensis. Next base: position 360,981 of record NW_015557338.1, on the reverse strand, counting down.
CTACTGTAAATTCTTAAATAGCCTACTGCAAGAGTGTTAAAGATGCAGGAGCCAGTTAGAGGAAGACACAGGCTAGACGAGGAGGAGGAGGGGCATTAATGTGATGCATGGTTTGGGATATTCACAAAGTTTTATGAAAATGAGGTGGAAGGATTCGCGCATGAGAGATTTGATTAGACGGGTGAGGCTAATTGTTCCCAAGCGCTTCGAACTCCACTTTTATCTCTGATAGAGAGATAAAGATGCAGACAGCGAGAAAGAGAGAGAGACCGAGAACGAGCGATACAGTTAAAACAGGCAGAAGACATTGATTATCGATGAGTATCAGGGCTTGCGATTCTCCCTCTCATTAGAGAACAAATGATCTGGTCGACTAAAAGCCTTAATGATCCGTCAATGGAGCTAACAAACACCCTGATGGGCCTCCAAGGGGCCAAGCGGAGCAGAGATACAACAGTAAGATCACAGTCTCTATTACTGATGCAGTAAATGGCAGAAAAGAGGGGATAATGCCCTTATATGAACGAGCCAGTAACAAGTGCTCTGGGACCAAATTGTACAGGGGCTTATGGGATGCATATCTTAACTGACAGATATGAAAGAGACAGTGGGTGGAAAGAGGCCTTTGAAAAAAAGTAGTCAGATTACCACTGCAAGTCTTGAGAGAAAAACTACCTTAATAGGCGCTGGTGTTAGATGTAAACGGTGAAAAGCTGTAAATTCTAGAAATTGTTTTAAAAAAGCCTGTCGGAGGGGTTCGAGACAGGAGGTTGTACGCTCTCAGAAGATACACTGCAATTATGGTGTCTTTGCTTCTCCTGTGCTTGTTATCGTGAGTGTGCAGAACGAAAGGGGTCAGACGGGGTTTCCCAGGGGGCTGCGGTAGTTGTTTTGGCGACAGGTTGTCGAGGAGCCAAAAGAGGTCTGGTGGCTGGTGTCACAAAAGGCCCGGCACAAGCGTTATGTGGAGAATTACACTTCTTAACTCATTAACGAGTATCTCACACACACATATGCGCGTACGCGCTGCCCAGGGGTTAACATCCATAATTAAACCCAAGCTATGTGGTTTCTATTAAAAGTACGGGCACCTTTGCTCTCTCGCTTTCTCTCATAATGAGCGATTATGCGTCAGACTCATTAAAGAGAACCGAGGTGTGATGTGCTTACAAACACACAGACACAAACAAATATACAAACATGCAAATTATTATGCAATAAAGCAGGTAGATTCACTGTATTTAGCTAATCATGAAACAAGAATCTAAGGATGTTTCTTTGCCTAAACCCAAGTTCAGTGGTTTCTTTGCACATTGTATTTTTGGATCTGAACCATGAGAACTATTATTTACACTACCATTCAAACGTTTTGGGTCAGTATGTTTTTTGTTTTTTTTATTAATTAATACTTTCATTCAGTAATGACACATTACATTTATCAAAAGTGTCCATAAAACATTTACAATGTTACATAAGATTTCTGTTTCAAATAAATGCTGTTCTTCTATCCATCAAAGAATCTTTTTCCACAAAAATATTAAGCAGCACAACAGTTTTCTAATGTTTCTTGCGCACCACATTTCTGAAGGATCATGTGACACTGGAAATGCTGAAAATTCAGCTTTGCCATCACAAAAATACATCACATTTTAAAATATTCAAATAGAAAACTGTAATGTTGTGAAATATTATTATAATTAAAATATCAGTTTTCTATTTGAATATTTTAAAATAGATATGAAACGAAAGCAAACTCAAACTACACTCTTTCAGTGTTTTTGGAAGCCTGCCCCTGAAGCTGCTGATGCTTCAGCTGCAGCAGATGACACGAATCGCTTGAATGATTTAATTGGCAAGACTTAAAAAACAAATGATTACCTTTCGTGAGGACGCACCAGTTGCCCCATAGGAGCAGTGACAGATCAGTCAACTGTCCCGATTCTTTCACACTGGCCTCTGGACATCAGATAGTCACTACCTGACCTGGTCATGATCAAATATGTTAGCTTTGCTTGGCAGCATAAAGGAAAAGTATGCAATTATTTGTAAATTTAACTGTCTGAAAACGAAAGTAAATGAGGGGAGTTGAAAGATTTCTTATCCTGTGGCTCCCTCTAGTGGACTGCAGTTGTCCTCTAGAGAGAGCATTTTTGCTCAGCCAATGCAAGTCTATGGGAAACCTTTGATTTTTGATAATTATTTATACGAAAACTTTAAGTCTCATCAGTTAGAAAATATATAGAAACAAACTATAGATCAGGTCCAAGGTCTCTGACGAGTTTGGTACCTGTAGCATTAAAGCCCTAGGAGGATATACAGTACAGTTGAAAATTACTGGTCTCAGAAGAAGAAGAAGAAGTTTAAATAGTATAACAGTATGTTGGCTTTTACATAGATGCATATTGTATGAATTAGTGAGTGTGGTGGTGCTTATGGGGTGTCACCTCAGGTGCAGAAGAATTCTGTTTTCCTTCTCTGAATTTGTCTGTGGTAGAGTGCTGTGGAAATCATGAGGCTGGTTTTTCGAATGCACCCTTATGTAGGCCATGTTGGGATTAAAATTATATTCCAGTGAGACGCTGGGAGCAAGTTATTTACATATGAATGCTGTATTTAATTTGTTTTTGTTTGTTTTTGTTTAGAATAGAGTTATAGGGCTCTGAGAGCTTTTGGAGCAGGCCCAAGTTTGTTTGATGGGTGTGAAAGTGGTTTTCCTGAATTTGAGGTGGTATGAGTTACAGGTCATGTGACTTTGGCATAGACATAGATGAAGTGCTGTGTATGTTTTTGGCATTCACTGATTTAGCATCAATGTTAAAGTAAACTTTTTCGATGGCTCTGTGACTAAGGGTCGATATAATGCAGATATTTACAGCTGCTTTCAAAAGTTTTGGATCAGTACGATTTTTTTATGTTTTTGACAGAAGTCTCTTATGCCTATACCATGACTGTGCATATTTGATCAAAAATGCAGTAAAAACTGTAATTTTGTGAAATATTATTATAATTAAATTAGTTTGCACCCATTCAGCTGGCCACTCCTTAAAGTATCACATCCAAAAGAATGAAGTACATGTCTAATGAGAGAGGATTCTCTAGGATATGCAGATGAGTAAGGGGCTCTTAACATAGAATCGGTTCTTGCAGTAAAAAAAAAAATCATGGAGCACATAAAAATTGAAACATAGACAGATTTTTCAAAGTGACATACTTCTGAGTGCAGTTTTACATTTCTTAAAAACCAGGTTCTAATACAACAGTGAGACACGACACAGCAACCGTCTGACGCACACACAGACAAATATTAAAAAAACAGAAAGAAAGCATGCTAGACAGAATTTATAACTAAACAATGTCTGTGTCATGATTGAGTTGATGTACAGGTGCATCTCAATAAATTAGAATGTCGTGGAAAAGTTCATTTATTTCAGTAATTCAACTCAAATTGTGAAACTCGTGTATTAAATACATTCAATGCACAAATTTATTTAATACACGAGTTTCACAATTTGAGTTGAATTACTGAAATAAATGAACTTTTCCACGACATTCTAATTGATTGAGATGCGTATGACAGCAAAATCTAAAAATTACAAGAACACCTGCACTGTACTTGAAATTGTGCAGCATAAACAGACACAGACTCACACACTCTTTCTAACTCTGTAAAATCTGTACTTCATCCAGGTTTTTGGAGAACGTCTGTAAGAATTCAGTCAAAACAACTGAACCTTGTAATAGATTGTCATGAAAAAGACAGACTTCACAAAGGCTGATAACACGGTGACTCTGTCTGTCTGTCTGTCTGTGTGCGTCAGTGTGTGTGGGCGAACTGCTTTAATTTCCCCACAGTAGCTGGAATAAAATCTCTCCAGTGGACTGGCTGCACTAAGCAAATTATGGCATTACGATTATGGAAAGCAAATCTAATCCCACAATACAGTAGACGGTGTCGCGGTGGCATCTTCAAGAGAGTGTCGGCAGGGACAGAAACCGTTTCATCGCATATGGAGCAAAATATATGTCTCGATAAAGCCTGCAGAAACATGTTACAGTAATCAAGAATACATTTGCTGTTGGTTTACAACACAAACACACCTGAAATAGTCAGAAAACAGTGATAGAAGATAGTTTGTCAGATTACAGCCAACTGTTTCATGACATTGGTGCAATTACACTGCATTATTTCAGCTCAGCAGGTGAGATGCTGAGGTTTTTCACTTTGTTTTCTTAATTGAGCTTTGCATTTGTTAGATATTTTTTATATAGATAGGTTTACCCGTTTAGCTAAATGATGGCAATCTGCATGGAAATCGTCACACACAACACAGACCCACAAACTGGTAAACTGACCATGTATTATTAAAGGTGAAGGACACTGACTTAATTTTTCAGCACTCTGGGGCCCCAGGGGACCCGACCCGACCACTCTCCACCTCTGCAGTTTAACGGTACGTGTCTACTGGTGTGGAATGAGCAGAGGTTTGTGTGCATTTCCAATTCATTTTCTATGGGAGCTGAGCAGCATGCTGATGCTGAGGATTGTGGGGTCTAGAACGTTCAACTTTATGCAAACGAGAGTCAAAAAATATGTTTGATGGTGCTCTGTGATGGAAATGACAGTTTAAACATTGCAGTGTGCGTACATATATATAGTATAAAAATCTGAATATTTACAAAATCTAAATAATTATAAATTGAAAATAATTCTAAAACATAATCATGAAAAATATTTTAAAAAAATTAAAAAATAATATATTAATAATAAAAATATAAAAGTGCCTTAAAAGGTATAACATAATATAATCTTTACATAAAAATAAAAATAAAAATTCAATATTTTTTAATATTTGACATTAAATATATATATATATATATATAAAACCTTTAAATGTTTTAAATGTTAAGAAAATTCATTTGAACATAAAAGTCCATGTATACATTGGGTATTTGAAAAAAATGCATTTTCCCAACTATTGTGCATACATATGATAATTTTATTGACTGTATACGGAAAGCAATCACACACTATATAAACTCGCTGTACATAATTTTGAATGATATTGATCGTGTTTCTTCCACACTCTTGGACACATACCGTTAAGATAAAGCAGGATGCAGAGGATGTCTTCAGCAGTCGTGTTTAGGTGACTGAACAAGATTGTGTGTGTGTGTGTGTGTGTTTGTGTGTGTTCATATCTCAGTGAGTTCTTTAATCTGAGGAACTTCTCAATTTGCTACTATTAGACAGAGAACAGAAACAATCACTCAGGTATAATTGTCCTAATTGCTGCAGCCCCGGAGAGAGGCTCATGGGAACTATGGCAGCACGGTGGAGATGAATGCAGGACGATATTATCCAAGCACTCTTGGCGTTCTCCTATTTTCATTTAAGAGCAGATGAAAATGATTAGGGCTATAATGATGAGAGTACTTCTAATAGATTTATTATTATTCTACTATTATATCTACTAATTCTACTATTCTACCTATTTGGACAGGGCAAACAATGGTCAGTTTATATTCCTTTCTTTCATTACAATTCCCTATAATGAAGCAGATTTTATATTGTTATATGTTTATGGGGCTCTACATGTCTTTAAGGGCAATGTGGGAGTAATTTAGTACCTTCTCTCCTGCTAAAGCCAAACAGACATAGGTGCATAATTGCAAATGCATAGACTTTAGCAATTTCGTAATCTGTGAGCCCTGGACTCGTGTGTCTTTAGAGCACATTAAGTCCATGCACTCAGAAACTACACTCACAGTTGAAGGTCATGGCTATTTTTCACTTTGTCACTGCCATAGGTCAAGAGTCTACTTCACACCATGCCCGGACAACCACCTTTCCACCCACACCGTTTCATCTCTACTATGGACAAATAATTTTTCTAATATAGCACGAGCGCCAGCACATTTGGCAGCTGAAGCTAGAGGATTGTTCGTCCTTAGGTCACTGGATTGACTTGTGACTTAAAAGAGGTTACACTTGAGGATCAGTACAGCCAGTACCGTCGCAAGGGCTGTGCCAAGTGTGCGACCGCACAGGGCCTCGCGCCTCTAGAGGGCCTCGCTCCTGGCCTGCATTTTATGTCGTTTATGTCTAATTTTTATTACTATTTTTCCACCCATTCTGTCCTTCGAAAGACTAAAATAGTCATAGCTGATAGACAGTATACTGTAAGACTCTGTGTATAAGAATGAGAAAAGCTGTTTGTTGTTAGGATGACAAAAGTTTTAAAAGTTAAACTTTTAGGCTGGTCTGCCTCAATGGTCCAACAGCGCTCGTCAAGAAATTCAAATATTGTGACAAAATTAATTTTGTAGGGTGCCACAAGTTTGTTAAAATTTCCAAAGGGTGCTGCGACTAAAAAAAGGTTGGGAAACACTGGACTAGAGCATGAATTCCAGTGCAAAGCATCAGGTTTAACATTGAAAGAGAGCGAGGTAAAAAGACTGAAGTAAAAACTTGAAATTTTTGACAGTTGTTTTAAAATATAAATGTTAAACGGCTGACAGTAATATCCTCATGAGGAACGTTTTTCCTCAAATTTTGCCATTTTGAATTGAAAATATGCGATCATGATTCATGTAAATCATAAATGAATGTGACAAGAGACGTTTGCGTTTTCGACTATTAGACATACGAATAAGAGTGAATGTGCACATTTTAAAACAAAATATTATTTTCAAATAGTGTACTTCATACTACTTCATATATAACTACAACCCTAGAACTTATTTTAGCATTCTTATTTACTTATTCCCTTAAATCACTTTTAATCCATTAATTATTTATTTGCTTTATTATTATTATTATTATGCAGTAGATCTTACAATTCTTATGAGCGTGTGCGTGACCGTGATTCGTGCGCAAGCATGTCAGTGAGCACGCACACACACACACACACACACACACACACACACACACACACACAATTGCAGAGGGCCTCGCACGCCCCTTGCGACGGCCCTGAGTACAGCATATGTACTCTTATTTACCACAGAATGAAAAAATAGAAATGGTAATTGTGACATTTTATCTCAAATTCAGACTTTTTGTTTTAAGTTGACTTTTCTCAGAATTCAGAGTTTACATCTCACAATCAATAACTCACAATTGTGAGATATACAAACTTGCAATTCTGAGAAAAAAAAGGTTGAATTATGAGTTTACATCTCAGTTCTGTCTTTTTCCCCTCAGAATTCTGAGTTTGCATTGCGCAATTAATAACTCACAACTGCAAAATAAAACTCACAATTCTGAGAAAAAAAAAATCAGAAATGCAAGGTTAAGTCTTACAATTCTGACTGTTTTTTTTCCCTCTGAATACTGAATTTAAATCTCACAATTAATAACTCGCAATTGTGATACAAAGTAGCAAATCTGAGAAAAATAAGCCCGAACTGCAAGTATACATGTGACATTTCTAAAAAAAAAATTCTAAGTTCTGAGTTTGCATGCATGCAATTAATAAATTGCAACTCCAAGATATAAACTCGTGATTCTGATCAAAAAAGTCTGAAAGGCGAGTTTGCATGTTTTTCCCCCACCTCGTAATTCTGAGTTTACATTTTGCAATTAATAACTCACAACTGCGAGTTATAAACTTGCAATTCTAAGAAAAAAAGTGCCAATTGCAAGTTTACATCTTGCAGTTCTGATTTTTCCCCCTCAGAATTCTGAGTTTAAATCTTGCAATTGGTAAATATAAACGTGCAATTCTGAGAAAAAAAAAAGTCAGAAATGCAAGTTTACATCACAAATCTTACTGTTGTTCTTTTTTCTCAGAATTCCAAGTTTACAATACATCTCTCAGTTCTAATATAACAAAATGCATTAACTTTTTATATTCTCATTCCATTTCAGAGAGGACTTTTCTTCAGTGACTTTTAATTTAGTCATTAAAATATATTGTTTAGTGCTATTAGCATACAGCTGTTTTGCAGTGTTGGGTTTGTGATGGCTGGAGGGTTCTGTTCTGATGGGTGTTTTTGGAAGAGGAATCAAAGGACTTTGAGCAGCCAGGCCAGACTAATCTTTAATTCACCCTTAATGAGCTTCTAATGAAGAAACCATTTCCCATTAAACTGCGTGTGGTTTGTGTACAGAAAAGAAAGCACAAGGGCTAAGAGAAACGATTGCCTTTGATTTTGGCTTATATCAGAACCGTTATTGACAACATTACAGTACACTGATGAGGCCAACAGCAGTTTCCCACTACCAGTGTGAATCCAAACCAAACATACTGTGCAATCCAAGCCAACATGGCCTCTACATGCAGACTTCTGTCTAGTCTGACTATAGACTCAGGTAGCTGCCCCTCCAACTGAGTAGATCAGTCAGAGATCAGAATCACGTTTGGCCCTCACCTGTGCTTTATATGCCAGCTCCTTGCCCAATTGCCCAACAGCTGCCAATACACTTGCGGAGTCAATGGCCCCTTCCAGCAGAATCCATCAGATAGTGAGTAACATGTAGGACTCAATGCAGACCTATTGCATCACTATTGCAGAAATGCGTTTTGCATTTTCAAACAACTTGCATTCAAGTTTGCATTGAGACATTAAGATTAATTTAAACTGTACAGATTTACAATCCGATCTCTTAAAATAAAATGAAATAAAATCATAAAATTTAATTTTTATTGTTTTATTTTAATTATTAACATTAAATTATTTATAATTACAAATTTACAATCCACTCTCTACAATGAAATAAAATATTATATTAGTAACATCCAACATGCAGCATATCTGTGTACAGGTTTTATTTATTAAATTGGTCTGTATCAGCTCTCTACTAATGTAAAATTTAATTAAGATAATTTAAATTATAAATTTAATTTAATTAGAAGCATCCATCAACAACAGCTAGGAGTCAAATCACATACATTTATACATATATACAATTTAAATGTATAAAATGAAAATAGAATAAAATCCATAAATATATATACACATATTGTATTTTATTCTATTTTCATTTTATACGTTTATATTGTATATATGTATAAATGTATAATGTATAATAAATGTATAAATGCTTTTTTTTTTTTGCAGCATCCATTAATAATAGGTCAATACTGGATGGTTTTACGCATCTATTTAGAGAGTAAAGGGAAGGGACTGGAATCCCTACAGCTAGATGACAGACAGAAATAATATTTAAAAAAAAACATCTAAGAAGGATGGCAAAAAGACAATCTAAGGTAATGAAAGTGTATGGACGTGTATGTAGGTTTATGCTTCTGAACATAATCACCATACACTGTCTCTCTCTCTTTCTGTCTCCAGGCCCAGCTGCTCTACCAAAGCAGCCAATTTTACTGACACCTCCATTAACTGGCCTGTCCATCTTCTCCTCTGCCCCGCCCCTTTAGGTTACTCTCTCCACCTGAGTGACGATGTCATTACTGGACGGCATGCTGAGTGACAGCTCTCTCAGCCAGTCAGTCCATTAATGTGCGAGTAATTGACAGCTCCAATAACCCCATCATTCTATTACACACTTCCATAAATGTGTGATCTCCTCCCACTCAAAATGTCATGGGCGGCGGAGAAATTTCCAGGCTTGTCAGTAGAATTAGAGATCTTCATTTCCCTCAGAGAACTTTGCATATGAAGTACAGTTGTGATGTAAAGAGTGTGAGAGGAAAGACTGTTGTCCAGGGGCGTAGAATTAGGGGAGGACGCCAGGGACATGTCCCTACCAACATCCAGCGACTACCAAACTGTCCCTAGCAATAATTTTGATCAAACAATAAATATATTTATATGTTTTTGTAATTTCGGACTCATCTGAAACGTCATACCATTGATATTACCTAAGAAGTTAAAGTAAATAAGTTAGAAAACGGCGTGCTTTCAAGGACGCATATTTAATACATTGGCGAAATAAGAATGTAAGGTAGTCGCACACCGGAGGAGAAGCACAGCCGCGTTTAGAACAACTCACAGGTATCGCAGCCAGTTCAAGACAGCAGTCCACAACAGTTAATATAAAAGTTAACTTCAGGAATTAACAAAGTTGCATCGATGAGTTTGAAGTACAGTGTTTGACAAAACAGAGCAAACAGAAAGAGAAAGCGCAATCTATGGCTATTAGCTCTCTATAAAGCATACGGACAGAAAGACAATGGTTGTGCTGAAAGATATAGGCTACATAATCTTCCAGCCTAGGATAAAGTCATTATGAACATTAACAATAATTTGGGACAAATATAATGTGATATTATGGAAAACCATGTGAGTGGCACTCTTTGGTGCAACAGGATTTGAAACAGAGTAACCGCGGACTGCGGATTTTTGCCATCCTAAAATGAGAAATGTTGCCTTGGCACCTAGCTGACATAAAAAATGTTTTCTAATATTTTTTTTCATAAGGTTTTAATGGTTCTAATTTTAGTAAA
>NW_015557338.1:325814-350414 GCF_001515605.1 Sinocyclocheilus anshuiensis | reverse complement strand
AATAATAATTATTATTATTATTATTATTATTATTATTATTATTCAGTACTATTCAATCTCCAAAAAATATATTAAACAATTTCAGTTATGAATAATATACAAATAGTACAATAAAATAAAACTAGATGTCATTACTGGACGGCATGCTGAGTGACAGCTCTCTCAGCCAGTCAGTCCATTAATGTGCGAGTAATTGACAGCTCCAATAACCCCATCATTCTATTACACACTTCCATAAATGTGTGATCTCCTCCCACTCAAAATGTCATGGGCGGCGGAGAAATTTCCAGGCTTGTCAGTAGAATTAGAGATCTTCATTTCCCTCAGAGAACTTTGCATATGAAGTACAGTTGTGATGTAAAGAGTGTGAGAGGAAAGACTGTTGTCCAGGGGCGTAGAATTAGGGGAGGACGCCAGGGACATGTCCCTACCAACATCCAGCGACTACCAAACTGTCCCTAGCAATAATTTTGATCAAACAATAAATATATTTATATGTTTTTGTAATTTCGGACTCATCTGAAACGTCATACCATTGATATTACCTAAGAAGTTAAAGTAAATACATTAGAAAACTGCGCGCTTTCAAGGATGCATATTTAATACATTGGCGGATTAGGAACGTAAGGTAGTCGCACACCGGAGGAGAAGCGCAGCCACGTTTGGAACAACTCACGGGTATCGCACCCAGTTCAAGACAGCAGTCCACAACAGTTAATATAAAAGTTAACTTCAGGAATTAACAAAGTTGCATCGATGAGTTTGAAGTACAGTGTTTGACAAAACAGAGCAAACAGAAAGAGAAAGCGCAATCTATGGCTATTAGCTCTCTATAAAGCATACGGACAGAAAGACAATGGTTGTGCTGAAAGATATAGGCTACATAATCTTCCAGCCTAGGATAAAGTCATTATGAACATTAACAATAATTTGGGACAAATATAATGTGATATTATGGAAAACCATGTGAGTGGCACTCTTTGGTGCAACAGGATTTGAAACAGAGTAACCGCGGACTGCGGATTTTTGCCATCCTAAAATGAGAAATGTTGCCTTGGCACCTAGCTGACATAAAAAATGTTGAGAAAGCCGGACCAGAAAGTTTGAAAAAGTTTGAAAAGATTAAAAAGTTTAAGAAGTTTAAAAAGTTTTAAGTTTGATGATTTTCAGTCTGAAATAGTTTGACGTTTAAAGTAGTTTTAAAAGCTTACAGTTTGAATGTTTTGAAGGCAATACCATCTATCAGAGATAGATAGATAGATAGATAGATAGATAGATAGAAATGCAGCTGTTAGAATACTCGTGTGGTTGCTAAGGTGTTGCTATTCGGTTGCTAGGGTACTTGGGGTGGTTATTAGAGCAGTTGCTAGGGTGTTGCTATGCGGTTGCTAGGGTACCCAGGATGGTTGCTAGGGTGTTGCTTTGCGTTTGCTAAGATACTCGGGGTGGTTGCTAGGGTGTTGCTATGCAGTTGCTAGGGTACCCAGGGTGGTTGCTAAGGTGTTGCTATGCGGCTGCTAAGGTACTTGGGATGGTTGCTAGGGTGTTGCTATGTAGTTGCTAGGGTACCCGGGGTGGTTGTTAAGGTGTTAATATGCAGTTGCTAGGGTGTTGCTATGCGGTTGCTAGGGTACCCGGGATTGTTGCTAGGGTGTTGCTATGTGGTTGCTAGGGTACCCGGGGTGGTTGCTAAGGTGTTGCTATGCGGTTGCTAGGGTACCCGGGGCGGTTGCTAGGGTGTTGCTAAGGTACTCGGTGTAGTTGCTAGGGAGTTGCAATGCGGTTGCTAGGGTGTGGTTGCACCCGGTGTGGTTGCTAAGGTGTTGCTAGGGTACCTGGGGCAGTTGCTAAGGTGTTGCTATGCGGTTGCTTAGGTACTCGGGGTGGTTCGTAGGGTGTTGCTATGCGGTTGCTAGGGTACCCTGGGTGGTTGCTAGGTTGGTTTGGATAGTTGCTAGAGTGATGGTATGAAGATAGATAGATAGATAGATAGAAAGATAGATAGATAGATAGATAGATAGATAGATAGATGATAGAAATAATCAGATTATGAATAATATACAAATAGTACAATAAAATAAAATAATGCAACAAAAAAAACCTGTCCAGATATCGATTTAATTTTTTGTTCAAACTAAAAAAAAAAAAAAAAGTTTTTTTTTTCTTCGTTCAAATGTAAAAACGTTTTTAGATTTACTCAATCACTTTTATACTCAATTATCTAAATAACTGTCTAGATTTAGAATAATCTCTCAGAAATACAACAAAATAATATTACCTGTATATATTTAGAATTATATCTTAGAATTAAAAAAACATGAGTGCTGTCCCACTTGATAACGAGCAGGTCCTGAGAATAGCCCTGGTGTTAATGAATGAGAAAATCACACTCTAATCTGATGGAGGATATCACACATTCCGATGTACTTCATATAGCACATAGTTATGGAGAAACATCCTCAAACATGAGCAGCTCACATCCACATTTCATGGGAAGCTAAATCACCAATTAGTGCCATCCGTATGTCCTTAAAAACAGCTTTAAGGATGAATCATGGAACAGTATTTGTAAACAATGATCAGAACAACCTGTTAAAAGCTGAGAAGATGGGGCAATGCAGCAAGCGGTCAAAAACATATTTGTTTAGAAGAATGTGTGTAAGCACAACTGCCTGTCTAATGCAATGTGTAAAAATAAAGCCAATTAGCCGCAGACGGTAAAGGCCAGTTTTTTTCACACTGGTATATTAATATCATATGATCAATTTCAAATAAATTCACCCCTATATGACACATAAAAACAAAGCAAACTGTGATTGCTAAAAAGTTTGCCTGTGCAATACTAAGTCCCAGTGCAAGGGCCTCTTTAGAGTTATTCATGTCTTTGAAAACCCAAAAAGGAGTTGATAATGACAAAAAATGACAACTCCAAGATGTAACTCTCAGGAGGTGAGAAAACAATTAAAAAGCTGGAAAACTTGTAAGCGAACTGCTGAACTTTTACAGTTTATCTTCTTATCTTCCCTCACAGTCTTCTTGATTTTAAGGTGGCTGTGAATTAGTGTAAAAATGTGTCTGTGAGTGTGAGATAGCTTTGTTCCTGTGGTAGAAAATTTTCCAACAATGAATACATTGTTATGCATGACTTGATCTGCGCTGCAATATTAGGCAGTGGAAATATCATCTGTGCAAGCAAAAATCAATATATATACATCTCTGTTGTGCTACATTTTACAGTACAACTAGTACAGTACAGTGGAACGACCAATCATAAATTGTGTACCACAAAAGCATTGCATTGCAATGCACTGCACAAAATAATATAGCATAGCATAGCATAGCATAGCATAAAAAAATAAAATAAAATAGCAAAAGGGTCACATTTGGGATTGCTTGAACTTTTTGCATCTATATACATGGAGTGTTCTACTATTAGTACTATTTATATACTATTATAGTTTTTATTAATATTTTGAATTAGGTTTTATTTCTACTTTTCTGTTCTCATTTTAATTTTGGTTACATTTTTAGTAATTGTCTCAAATGTGTTTTTGTCATTTTTATTAGTTATATATAATTAGTGGTTTTAATTTATTTTTATTTCACTTTTAGTTTTTATTTATTTCCAGTTAATTTCAATGCTTCAACCTAAACTTATTTCAGTTAGTTGCCAAGACAAAAGTTTTTAAAGTAATACTCTAATATTTATTTTATTATCTTTTAGCTATATTTTATTAACACAAATGTTTTAATAGTTTTAGTTAATAATAATAACATAGACCAAATCCTAAAAAAAAAAAAAACCATAGACATAACACAAATATGCATCTGTGTGAAGGCCTAAGTCATCACACCAGCCAGACAAATCCACAGAGAATACTATTTTCTACAACATGACCACCGACCTAAAAGCAACACGCCACCACAGTGAGTCTCCAAAGAGCCTGTTGTGATCACAGTGTCTGGCGGGAAATTACAGAGGAATGTTCTGCTGCATTCCTGATGAGCCTTCTCTAGTCTGAATGATAAATGCCCCAGACAAACAAGCATCTAATGACGTTGCAAAAAACACCTCTGCTTGCATCATGTACCGCAATCGATCAGCTCTGTCTCGGAATGACGTAACCTGGTCCATTCCACCGCTCATGACCCCTGTCAGGCTCTTCTACAACACCAATTATGAAATGGGAGGCCAATGAGTAAAGTCAAGGACTTGAGTGTGATGAACCATAATGAATAACAAATGCATGAGGAATGCAGCAGGTTCACGACCATGTCAGCTATTAAGATTATGCAAGCGAAATTAAGCACCAGTTTTAAGATCCCTGACCTTGGTGGCAGATTAGAGGGAAGAACCAATATAAATCAGACTTGTGCTGTGTCATTTTGAGTTTGTGGACAGCTTTAGTCCTTCACATACACTCATGCACACATATTCTCAAACAACTTTCACAACTTGAAGGTCATGTCTATCCCTCACCTTGCCTTGTACCTTTAAAGACATACACAATATGCAAACACACAATGCCACTATGAATTCAGACAGCAATTACCTCAAGGTGTAGAACTGCATGATACTGCAAGACATGCATAACAACAGCAGAGCATCATCTGCCTGCCGGAGGCGTTTGCTTTATACTAAAGGTTAAAAGGTCATTTTGATGAGAGGTAACTGTATCCATTGCATAAGTAAGATTCAAAAAGCATAAACAAAAACAAATAAATAAATAAAGGTTTAAACCCTGTTGTTATTCCTTTCCTAAGCTCATGGACACTTTATAATGATTCAAATAGATGGATAGATGGAAGGAACCTTAAATGACAATGGATGCATGGGTGCATGGATGGAGGGAGGGAGGGAGGGAGGGAGGGAGAGATGGATGGAACCTTAACTCACGATGGATGGATGGATGGATGGATGGATGGATGGATGGAAGGAACCTTAAATAATGATGAGTGGGTGGATGGATGGATGAATTAATGAAATGATAGATGGAGCGATGTATAGAATGATAGAGATGGGTGGATGGATGGAACCTTAAATGACTATGGATGGATGGAACCGTAAATGCTGATGGATGGATGGATGGATGCATGATGGAAGGAAGGAACCTTAAATAAAGATAAGTGGGTGGACGGATGGATGGATGGATGGATGGATGGAAGGAACCTTAAATAAAGATGAGTGGGTGGACGGATGGATGGATGGATGGATGGATGAAGCGATAGATGGAATGATATATAAAATGATAGAGATAGATAGATGGTTGGAACCTTAAATCACGATGGATGGATGGATGAAACCTTAAATCATGATGGATGGATGAAACATTAAATAATGATGGATGCATGAAACATTAAATAATGATGGATGGATGGATGAAATCTTAAATGATGGATGGATAGATAGATAGATAGATAGATAGATAGATAGATAGATAGATGGATGTTCTATTTAAGGAAAAACATGAGAAACAAAGCTAAGCATAACAAATGTGCCATTCTGTAAGTTGATGGACTATTGAACCATCTGCACAAAATCTGGTCAAAAATCTTAAAAATTATAAACAAAATATGGTTTCCAGTTGCTACAGTAGTACTGATAATGCTCCTTCCAAAGCGGTTGCTCCACCGGATTCAAAGTAACTAACAGAAGTAGCAACCAAACAAACAAACAAAAGTCTCAATACTTTCTGAACATGCATGAGGTGTGATGCACAAATAAAAACTCACATGGACGCACAAAAAAAACTTGTGCACGGACATTCGCTGGAAATTTAAAAGCCAGACAAGCAGCAGGACTCTCCCTATGAAAGACCCATTGCTTTCTGTTCTCGGTGCCTTTCTGATGCAGATGAAGTCCTAATGGATTTTCCAGGTGCATTATTCTGCCAGCTCCTGCGTTTTTCTTTGTGACAAAGGACAAAATAGTTTCTATCAGGCGACCGAGTAGACGAAAAATGACTTGGAGATCTTTGAAAGGCGTAAAGGGGTTGGTACACGTCTTTGGATTTTGCATCACATACAAGGTCCTGTTCAAAGTTGTACTAACACAGATGTATTCACATATACACACTCGTTTGGTCACATGCTGCTTTTTCATTTCCCAGTCTCTTTTGCCAACATTTCTGTGCTCAGTTTAACAGCAAAACCCTGTCTGAACTTACTTTAACTTGAACAGATGTTCAATAAACGTCTAAACCCAGACTATGAAAGGGAAATTCATCATCTCTTTAAGGGACGTGACATGAACTTCTAAAAACTTCATACAGGCCATGTGCAAAAACACTAGCATAAGTTGTGTTTTGGATGCTGTTGTCAACCAGCTTCACCTTTATCATTTATTCATTTGGCAGATGCTTTTATAACAAAAAATGACATTCAAGGTGTGCATTTTATCAGTATATGATAGTTTCATGCTTTACTGTTCATCACTGGAGTTACTGTAAAACAACAACAACAACAACAACAAAAAATCCCACTTTCCCCAACTGTATCCTTAGATTTAGATGAAACAGCATCATTTCAATGTGAATTTTGCACTGGTAAGTGCTGCTTAGATGTTAACAAGAGAGTGTCTAAAAAGAGTTGCTTATTTTGTCCTTAATAAAAGAGTAATGGACGTTCCAGTATCAGAGCTTGCAGAACACAAATAGTCTACTTTGTTTCCAGCGTTATGTCTTGCAAATATTATTACAGCTGAATTGAAGTTTAGAAGGTTCAAAATGCTTAGACATAATAAGATAAAATAAGATGATTTATTTATTTTTTGGTGGGGTTGCTTTGTCTGAATGTCTGACATGGGTACAAGGCAAATGAGCCTCCACACCTGTCAGGCTGAGGAAATACCACACCTGATGAAGATGGAACAAGAAGGATGACAAACAAGAAAACCACAGAGCACCATTATTCAGAAAGTACCACAACGGTGTGTCCTTTAAATAATACAGGTACTTGAGCTTCTTTAAATGTATAAAACAGAAAGTATGACTTACTTTTAATTTCATTTTTATTTTAAATTATTATGCTAAATGGCATTCAGAACGATTTCTAAAGAACGCATTTCAGGTTAGTTCTATTGAGGTGGCGTGTCTAGGAAACTGTCAATGGTGTCCGAGGTGGCGAACAGTCTATATATAGGAAGTCTGGAGAAACTTGCAGTGTTAGTTTTCAGCTTTGGTAGAAGGGTGAGAAAAAAAAAAAGAGGTGAGAGGGAGAGGGCAGCATGATAAATTGTTGAGAAGGATGAATGAGTGGGTGGACGGATGGATGGATGGATGGATGGATGAAGCGATAGATGGAATGATATATAAAATGATAGAGATAGATAGATGGTTGGAACCTTAAATCACGATGGATGGATGGATGAAACCTTAAATCATGATGGATGGATGAAACATTAAATAATGATGGATGCATGAAACATTAAATAATGATGGATGGATGGATGAAATCTTAAATGATGGATGGATAGATAGATAGATAGATAGATAGATAGATAGATAGATAGATGGATGTTCTATTTAAGGAAAAACATGAGAAACAAAGCTAAGCATAACAAATGTGCCATTCTGTAAGTTGATGGACTATTGAACCATCTGCACAAAATCTGGTCAAAAATCTTAAAAATTATAAACAAAATATGGTTTCCAGTTGCTACAGTAGTACTGATAATGCTCCTTCCAAAGCGGTTGCTCCACCGGATTCAAAGTAACTAACAGAAGTAGCAACCAAACAAACAAACAAAAGTCTCAATACTTTCTGAACATGCATGAGGTGTGATGCACAAATAAAAACTCACATGGACGCACAAAAAAAACTTGTGCACGGACATTCGCTGGAAATTTAAAAGCCAGACAAGCAGCAGGACTCTCCCTATGAAAGACCCATTGCTTTCTGTTCTCGGTGCCTTTCTGATGCAGATGAAGTCCTAATGGATTTTCCAGGTGCATTATTCTGCCAGCTCCTGCGTTTTTCTTTGTGACAAAGGACAAAATAGTTTCTATCAGGCGACCGAGTAGACGAAAAATGACTTGGAGATCTTTGAAAGGCGTAAAGGGGTTGGTACACGTCTTTGGATTTTGCATCACATACAAGGTCCTGTTCAAAGTTGTACTAACACAGATGTATTCACATATACACACTCGTTTGGTCACATGCTGCTTTTTCATTTCCCAGTCTCTTTTGCCAACATTTCTGTGCTCAGTTTAACAGCAAAACCCTGTCTGAACTTATTCAAACTTGAACAGATGTTCAATAAATGTCTAAACCCAGACTTTGAAAGGGAAATTCATCATCTCTTTAAGGGATGTGACATGAACGATTAAAACTTCATACAGGCCATGTGCAAAAACTCCACCATATGCTGTTTTGGATGCAGTGGTCAACCAGCTTCACCTTTATCATTTATTCATTTGGCAGATGCTTTTATAACAAAAAATGACATTCAAGGTGTGCATTTTATCAGTATATGATAGTTTCATGCTTTACTGTTCATCACTGGAGTTACTGTAAAACAACAACAACAACAACAACAAAAAATCCCACTTTCCCCAACTGTATCCTTAGATTTAGATGAAACAGCATCATTTCAATGTGAATTTTGCACTGGTAAGTGCTGCTTAGATGTTAACAAGAGAGTGTCTAAAAAGAGTTGCTTATTTTGTCCTTAATAAAAGAGTAATGGACGTTCCAGTATCAGAGCTTGCAGAACACAAATAGTCTACTTTGTTTCCAGCGTTATGTCTTGCAAATATTATTACAGCTGAATTGAAGTTTAGAAGGTTCAAAATGCTTAGACATAATAAGATAAAATAAGATGATTTATTTATTTTTTGGTGGGGTTGCTTTGTCTGAATGTCTGACATGGGTACAAGGCAAATGAGCCTCCACACCTGTCAGGCTGAGGAAATACCACACCTGATGAAGATGGAACAAGAAGGATGACAAACAAGAAAACCACAGAGCACCATTATTCAGAAAGTACCACAACGGTGTGTCCTTTAAATAATACAGGTACTTGAGCTTCTTTAAATGTATAAAACAGAAAGTATGACTTACTTTTAATTTCATTTTTATTTTAAATTATTATGCTAAATGGCATTCAGAACGATTTCTAAAGAACGCATTTCAGGTTAGTTCTATTGAGGTGGCGTGTCTAGGAAACTGTCAATGGTGTCCGAGGTGGCGAACAGTCTATATATAGGAAGTCTGGAGAAACTTGCAGTGTTAGTTTTCAGCTTTGGTAGAAGGGTGAGAAAAAAAAAAAGAGGTGAGAGGGAGAGGGCAGCATGATAAATTGTTGAGAAGGATGAATGCACAGAGGAAAGAAAGGGTGAGAGAACAGAGAAGGAGAGAGAGGGAGACTATGACCTGAGAGTGACACCGAACCACTTACTTCCTCTTGGTTGATTTGCGGTCCACCAATAAAGCGACCGGAAAACAATTAATGTCGTCAATGAGCCAACAAATGAAGATATTAATTCAGAGAGACAGGAGTGAAGGGCAGCTGGCCTCCTTTGTTAGTTACGAG
Source organism: Sinocyclocheilus anshuiensis (assembly GCF_001515605.1). NCBI lineage: Eukaryota > Metazoa > Chordata > Actinopteri > Cypriniformes > Cyprinidae > Sinocyclocheilus > Sinocyclocheilus anshuiensis. The sequence goes on along the minus strand of NW_015557338.1, from coordinate 340,882 downwards.
CACCTGAGGAGCACTGCTAGAGACGCCATTAACATTCAGCCTTTACGCCCTTTGTGTTTGTCTCTACACCTGTTCCTCCTCTCTGTAAGTGACTGGTTTCCAATTGAAACTGAGAGTTCGATGGAAAGTAATGACTTGTAGGGTTGCAATTGTGAAAATTAGACTACAATAAGATTTCATTTTTTTTCTTCGTCTGCGAGGCCACAGTTGTGGCAAAGCTGTTTCAGAGGAAAGAAGCAATAGTTTTTACTTGTTCCTGTCCAAGGTCAGTTATTAAAGGAATAAAGGATCCCACATTCTCTGTCATCATCTACTCACCTTCATGCCATTTCAAAATTATTGTAAAGGATGCTGGTCCGTCTAGTCCCTTCAAGCGCCATGGGCAGAGAGAAGGACGAAGCCGCTTATAGAAGCCACCGCCCCTCGCGCCCCGGAGAGGGGAGCACGTGCGGCCGGACTCCGCCCCTTACCTGGACCCTTCCTTCCTTCCTGACCACTGCCCTTCCCTGCACGAACCCCGCAGCACGACGAGGACACCAGATCCCCTGTTTATTCTGGACACTTGATTCCCTTTTTTCTGGACACTTTGTTTATTTCCTGTTAATAAACGGTGTCTGTCGTTTGCTCCTCCCGCTACAACACACCCATTAACGTAAACTACGCCAGAGCGCGTACACGCCTCACGCACCGGAAGTCGTGCGCGTGCTCAAAGCAGTTGGACATAGTGGTGTATTAGAGGTAAAAAATGATATAAATACTGTTTGGTTTCTCGCACAAACCGATCGTTTTGTGTGTTAGGACATCAATGTGTGGTCAGGAGCCACAGGGTTTAATTTGGATTTGTCTGTGCATGTTTTTTTTACTCTCATAGATTTTGTTACCTTTGCCATGCATTATACGACTGATAGACTGCAACGGTTGGAGTTAAAAGTCATCAAATGTGTTCTACTGAAGAAACAAAGTCACCTACATCTTGGATGCCCTGGGGGTAAGCAGATAAACATAAAATTTTCATTTTTGGGTGAACTATCCCTTTAAGAAACACAAAAAGATGATTATTCAGTCTTCGCTTTTCTATCCTATAAAAATAAATGGGGATGAATACTATAAAAAGCCCAAAAAGTGGTCTATATGAATTATTATATTGTGCATTATATGGTGAATACCTTTTTTAAAACTACTAACCAGGGTTTTTATTAACTAAAACTATTAAAACCTTTTTGCTAATTTAAAATAAAGCTGAAATATATTAAACTTAACTAAACAAACTTAAAGTAAACAAAAAATTTGAAATGTTACCATGGCAATTAACTGAAAAGAAAAAAAAAAAACTGTCAGAGATTTTTTTCTTTTGAATTAGCATTTTTATCAGGCTCCTGTGTTCAGCAATTTCACTTTAATGGCAAAGAAAAGGTTATTAGTCAGTTATTGAATGCCTTATTTTCTAAAATGTCCAATGTTATATTCAATGCATCTGAAGTCTTCATACATATATATATACACTGAACAAAATTATAAACGGAACACTTTTGTGTATTTGAGTTCTGGATTCCCGCGATGTTGTGGCAGGGAAGCGCTTGTAGCGCTGTCACCAGTCTTGAAGAGAGAGAGAGAGAGCGAGAGCGCGCCTAAGCCAACGAGCGAGCGAGCGAGCCTTGAATCTCTGTTGCTGTGGGGTTTTGATCTGCGGCGTAAGTCCGTCCCACGGGTCGCTGTTCCAATCAGATGGGGCCGCGAGGCTTAGCCACGCCCAGTACTGTTCCTTATCATGCATGAATCCCATGTTTCCAGTGAGGGGTATTCGTTCTGTTTCTTTGTCTGTGACAAATGTTTCAGTCAGGGCAGGAAGCAGATGGTCACAAGACATGTGACAGTCACGCTGTATATCCCGTGCTTGCAGGCCTGAGGGCATCAGTTAATTTACTCATCCTTTTCCTGTTTGGACATAATGGTTCCATCCATTGGTGGTCACAAGACATCGGGGTTTCTATATGTTGTGAACTGGCTTTTCAGTCCTGATACAAAGAAAGCTTTGTTGACTCCTGATTGAATTAATTCGAAGCCTCATGATGGTGATTCAGTGGCGTATCAGTGTCCTGTTCATGAAATCCCTACATTGATATGCCACACCTGTGAGGTGGATGGATTATCTCGGCAAAGGAGAAGTGCTCACTAACAAAAGTGCTGCATTTATAATTTTGTTCAGTGTAGTTCAGTGCACCAGAGTCCTACCAGATTGGGGGTTATCTATAGTGGAAATTTGCGCATTTGATCTTTTCTGCAGTACACTCTGCACAAAGGTAAGACCATCTGCAATGCTAATCCAATTAGTAAACAAGTAGAAGAACACACACAAACACCTAAACCAAGCAGCGAGACCCAGAAAAGCCTAGACTCATACATGTCTAGGTTTGTTCAAAAACAACATGGTGTCACTGCAAAAGTAGGCCGAATAATTAAAGGAGGAAGGCAAAGTATACACTTCAACCTATCAGAATTAAAGGTCATTAGCATTAATTTAGAAGATTTACACCATCTGTTGTGATTGTTTACACTTGCCTGGGTAATTAGTTCCTAATTAGTGAATAGTTGGGGGCTGAGGAATGAGAAATGGAGCGACGTATGGAAGAAGAATGTGACAGTGATTACATGAGTTGATAAATACATCATATAATACTCATCCCAATAAGCTGATTAAAGATCAGACTGTATAGAGTGATCAATGTATCTTACAAACAATTTAAAAGGTGAAAACCTTTACATGAATACTTTAATCCAGCAAGGATGCTTTAAATAGATCAAAAGTGATAGTAAAGACCTTTAAATTCTTTTGAACTGTCAGTTCACAACTGTTTTCAACGTTGATGATAGTAATGTTTCTTGAGCAGCAAATCAGCATATTAGAATGATTTCTGAAGGATTGAAGGATCATGTCACACAAAAGACTGGAGTAATAAAATATCTAAAAATAGAAATATTTTCATAATATTACAGTATTACTGTATATTATATAACATTTATATACTATATACTACTACTATATACTACTTTGGGGGCAAAAACAAAAGTGTTGCGTTTATAATTTTGTTCAGTGTATATATACCATTTTTGAAATAAATGTATTATCTTGTATAGATAGACGGACGGACGGACGGACGGATAGATAGATAGATAGATAGATAGATAGATAGATAGATAGATAGATAGAAAAGCAGAGGTGGACCTTTAAATCTACCTTAAGAAACAAAATCTAATAAGTCTGGTTGCAAAATAAATCAAGATATAGATGAAATATATAAGAGTTGATCATTCAGAATCAGAAGTGCTTTTATGAACTGTATGTGCTGAAAGTAACGTGAAAAATAGCGTACTGCTCATAGCATGGACTGATAGCATTCAGATGTCCGTGCGCATATGGGAAATAACCTCAGCTGGCCTCTCAACATGCTGCCAATTTCCCTCAAAGCTGGAGAGCCAAGCACATGACAATACATAATCTCTGCCCCATAAACAAGAAGTTCCAGCCTGAAAGGAGTGAGCGTTAGCTTGTGTGAGCTTCAGAGCCATCGCCCGGAGCCAAACACTAGGCAGAAGAACATACTGCAATTCTGCTTGTGAAAGTCAAGAAACCACAACAACAGAGTGAGAAACTGCTAAAAAAAAAGAAAGAAACATAAAATTACAGCAGGAAATGAAGAAGAAGAGATGTGTGGAGAAGACAGGTAACCTTTAGCATCTAGCGGTCCCCGCGGGGCACATACATTCACACATTTAAATGCCAACTACAGCACAAAAAAACGCCAGACTGTTGAAATATGTTGCACGAGCCATATGTTGACATGACTCTGTGGTGCAACATCTGTCATGCTTCAATCATACAGGAAAAATTGAGGATTGTTAGTTCTGCCACATGGATGTTTTGTTTGCTTCAAAATGTAGCTGTCAGAAGTAACAGCAAAGCCTGTTGAAGTTCTTTCAGTCTTATGAATGCAACCGTGGTGCAACATTTCTCTTCTCTTCTTTCACTACATGGACACAAGAGCTGGTTTTACGCTATATAATATAACTCAATGAGGCTGAACTTTCTTATTGACATCAGGTTGGGATTACTTGAGGATCAGATGTGAGAAGTGAGTATTCTGGATAGTCACTCTTAAAAATAAATAAAGAACCACAAAGAACCTTTAACATCCATAGAACTTTTCCACTGCACAGAAGTTTTTTTTTTTAGATTATTAAAATATTCTTCACAATTTTTGGAAGTCAAAATGGTTCTTCTATGGCATTGCTGTGAAACAACCCTATTTGAAAACTTTATTTTTAAAAGTGCATTCGTAAACAAAGTCTTGAAAACACAAAGTCTGCATTGCTTTGTTGTAGCATGGAACTCAGAAGAAGCCAGTTCAATTTACCATGCACTAGTTTCAGTCATGCACTTGCTGCTGACACATATTTTGGAATATCCATAAACATGCTTCAGAGGCTTTTCTTTTATTTATTTATTTGTGTATTTATTTATATATTTATTTATTTATTTTTAATTTTTTTGGTTATCTTTCTTTTCTGCGAACCATCACAACAAACAGTTTTATTTATTTAATAATTTTTTTCTTACCCAAAAATGATTCAGAGTCACCCCCAGCTGGTATCAGAACTTCAAAGACTCCACCAGCAGCTCAATCAATTAAAAATTAATTTAAAAACAGGTTTCCTGATGTGAGGGGATGGTATTTTCCCTCAAGTTTACAAGTAATTTTTTTTATTAATTAATTTAAACATTCACTCTTTAAAAGATTGTCAAACAAGGTATAAAATGCAAAAGTGGAAAGCCCATTTGAAATTACTTTTTACTTACATTACTAATTATTACATTTAATGATTCTCATTTAATTTGAAATAACCATCTCAATAATTTATACATTCAGTAAATGTTACAAAAAACAGCTATAATGTTTTAATATAAATGTAGATAACAATAATAATCCAGTCAGAATATGTAGATTTTAATACAAACGCATACATTTCCCTTTAAAACGGCAAGCTCAATTAAAATTAAAATTACATTAAAATTTAATTTAAAACTTGTTTATTCTGAATAATTCAGTTATTATTAGGCACTATAGATCACAAAATGATTTAGACTGAATATTCTTTATATAACAGTTATGTTGGAGGACACTAATGAATGCTAATTTAGTTCAATGTAAATATGACTTTCAAGACAACTCTGAGAGGACATTCTTCCTTTGAACCGCACAGATAAACTGGACGGCCATGACGACCACGGCACTTCCTAGAGATGACAGCTGTGTCTTTCACAACACCCCAGAGCAAAAACATGCAAACGATTTTTGTCGCCTGCTTCAGTGCATTTAAACTCAGCCAGGGAGAGACTCTAAGACTGTTTTCGGTATTCAGCATGCCACTCACACGGTTGCACGGGAATTATATTTTCTCCTGTGCCGCTAGGCAAACATTCCTGTGAGAAATCTTTGCTAATCTAGTTCTGTTTAAAAGCAGCAATTACAGGATCCACACGATTTAATTACGCTTGTGTGGAAGCACCACATATACATCTCTCCCCGTGGATAATCTGCATGTGGAGAAATCAAAGTGCATGCACGAAACACACATGCTCACGCACACACACACACACACACACACACACACACACACATCAGGAGGCTAAGTTTAACCATTATGAGTTAAATTAATTCTGTGGCTGGGCTGCAACAAAGCAAACACAAAACTGAGAAGTAAATGAACACAGTTAAGAGCATAAGGTCATAAAACTGCACTAATAACAGCATATTATTTAAATGCGACCTCCTTCCGCGACACCATACTGACAAAACACAAATACAAGATCAATTGTCTCTGATGCTAATAACAGCGCTAATAATCCAAATGTCTTTCTGATGCTAATGATGATGTCCACAATAATTACAATGAATTAAATGCTATTGAGTGCCATTTACACAGCGGCCATTGTCCATTTAACTATGATAATCATGTTTAAGGCAGGAGAGAGGGAACACAAGCTAGTGTAGCGTGACTTTCTGTATCACTGGCTTGCTATAAGCCGCATGTGCATTTGGAATAAACACGTAGCCAAGTTAACTTCAGGCGGTAGATCTGCTGAATATCAAATGGTACCATAGTTTCATATTCTTATTTCTCTTCTTTTTACTGCGTTGAGCTTTAACCCTTTCCTATACCAACTGTATGCATGTGTGTCTGTGTGTGTGTGTATGTGTATGTTAGACCAGTGTAAGTGTTTATGTAGTATGTTAGACTAGTTTAAGTGTTTATGTAGTTAATAAAATCTTACTTGTATCACACTTGACATTGTTCATTGTTTACTCATAACTGCGTCCCTAATCATGCAGATTTATGCTACAAGCTCTGTGTAGAGTTGTACAGTAAGAAAGTTATTTCCCTTAACCAGGAAATTAACGGTCTTAGAATTGACAGACAGTTGACCCTGAGAGGTCAAGTAAATATCTACAGTGGATCTAAATATTTATAATTAATTATAACTAGTTATGATTAATTATTCATATTTCCCCATGAGCTGATTCGCTACACAGTTGTTGTAGACGAATTTGTGTGTTGAGAAGTGGAGCTTGCAAGTATACATGTGCAAAACACAGATTTTGTTGTTGGAAAAGTCATCTTAAAGGGCTAGTTCACTGAAAAATGAAAATTCTGCCATTATTTACTCGTTATTCCAAACTTTACAATATTATGAAGTATGTTGAAGTAAACCGTTTTTTTTCTTCTTCCCATACAGTTAAAGTCAATGTGGCCAAAAGAACACTAGATCTAAGAACACTTGACGCCTAAAACTTTTTTTTTTTTAATACCTTCTTTTGTATTCCACAGAAGGAAGTAAGCAGTGCAACTGATGAGTTACGGAAGAAAAAAATCCCATTAATTTTCTCCATAGGGAACTGATTTTTAACAATAACTTAAAACCTTTCCCAGTGGCTAATTGATGTTGAAAAGACATCAAATTGACATCAAAATTGACGTAAAAAAACAGGTTAAATATGTGTAATGTGGGGTTTGGGGTTTGTCTTGTTCATGTTCATGTTTTCATGTCTTTTATTTTGTAATTGTTTCACCCTGTTAGTCTCATGCTTCCCTTGCCCTCATGTATCTCTGCCTTGTGTATGTGTCATGTTCTGATTGGTTGTCCTAGTCATGTGTCTTGTTTCCCATTGGTTTGTTCTTGTCATGTGACCCTCTTGTTTGCTATAAGTAGCCATCATGTTGCCATTGTCTCTCGTCGTGTATTGATGTTGTAACCCGCTGTCGGTGAGTCTAGTCTGTTATGCCTTGTCAAGTCTGTTCATGCCTCGTCAAGTCAAGTCTGTGTCTCTAGTCTTCGTCTGTTTGGATCACTGTAAATAAACTGCACTTGGGTTCTTCACTACGCTCGCCTTCAGTGGACTAATTCGTTACAATATGCAAATCAAACTGACGTCAAAAACTTGACATGACATTGATTTGATATAAATTGAATGTCAAACATATTGTCCTACATACAGTATACATTAAAACAATTTCAGTGTGGGAGTAACTTCATGTTTTCACCCAATTACCACTGGAAGATGTTATAGCATTTTGATCAAGTCTTGACTAATATTTGATGTCAAATTAATATCAAGCCCACTGGGTTAAAGTCAACCCTTCTGTAAGCTATGAGGTTCTTAATCAATGGCGTATGCTTTTCTTGAAGCCATCAGTCAGCATTATTTCAACATTAGGAGAAAATTGTTAGGAGAAAATACATTTGCATTGTTCTTTTCTATGACCTTCTTTGACCCTTTCATAGTTGCATAGCTTTAAATAGAACTAGTTATAAGTACATCAACGTCAATATGTATCCATAGTAACCATAATGTGTGAGGATTACAGTATCTAAGCTGTTGTCACGTACAAATAACTGAGCATTGTGTCTTCACTCAATGCTTCCGAGTTACCCGGTACTTCACTCTGATACTGTCAGATTCATACATTGATAAATTGATTAGAAATTTATTCTAACAATAATCATGTTTAACAGCACAATTCCTGGTAAAAAAACTGCATTATCCATGATCCTGCAAATACATTTTCACTAAGCAGAGAATCACGACAAATGTGTTAAAAGCAAATTGCTCTTTATCGTCAATCTCCCTACCCTCTGAAACGACTTCAGTAAGTTATATAGTAATGCATATTTTGTAATACACTTGTTTCTTTTTACAATACAAATAATAAATTGGTTTATATTTGTCATTTCAATTTGCTGATATAATTTGCTACGTATATATGATTCATGGGACTGCCATTCTTTCCCTCATTAAAGCTCTTGAGTACACAGTCTTGTACCTTTGTCTTATTTTCAAATACTGTTTTGCTTCAAAACTAAATTTGAAATGTTGTGATTCGCCTTGGTTCAAGGCTGAACTCTTTAACAAATCCCTACAGAAAAAAATGAATGAGGAAAATACTGAAAAAGCGGGCGGACACTGTTGCACTCTATTGTCATAATATCCACTAAACAGTATAATTGAATGTTGTCCAAGGCAACCAAATTTCCTACACATAAATCCTATCAATAATAAATAAATCAATATTCTTAAATCAAGCTTCCATATAATAAGCCAGATGATGTATAGCGAGCTGGTTATTATCACAAAATAACGAAAAGTCTCTGGTGTCATGTCCTCACACTATTTTCCCCTCTCCTCTCCTGTCCTGTCCTGTCCTGTCCTGTCCTGTCCTGTCCTCTCATTTTCTGCCTTTTCATCCAAATATCTCTACTCTGTGTCCTGTCTTTTGATGGGTTATTTTCAGTATCAACTTCGATCTCACAGTCCCCGCGAGAGCTTTCGCAGACAAACCGCAGAGGCGAGGAAATGTGATCTTGGATGAGGGGAAAATGCACATAAAGACACTTGCGCAAACATAGACATAAAGATGTAGAGTGTATTCCAAGAAATACAAACAATGAGAAGATGTCCAGATGGAGCTTCTGGACCTCTGGAAAGGCTCTATTCACACATTGTAAACACAACTCAGGCTCCTTCATTAAACCTTTTTGCATGACGACATGGGGTTTTCCCACTATTGTTGATGTTTTCTACTTTATGACGCCTGTTTAGCTAACTAGTCTCGTTTTCACATAAGAGAGGACCAAAAGACACTGTTTCAGTGGGTAATGGAAATAGAAAAACCACTGACCATAGAAATGCTAGGGCAAAATCACTGTCAAGGCCGTACCCATCCACCCTGTCAGAGAATGAAGAGTACACCACATCTCTATTTCTCCGCTTCACTCTCTCAAGACCCTTGTGGTTGGGTCTAAAACCAGTGCAGCCTCTGGAACTTGGTGTTTCGGCCAGAAGCAACCCCATCAAGAGGCTCAACCCAAACAAGACAAGGCAAAGCCATGGTTCCTGGAAATAAGTGGAATAAACTTGGTTGATTATTGCTTTAGTCTCCAGACAAAGGAGCAAATTCACTGTGTCCACAACCACACCATTTATTATATGAGCTATAGCTCACCCAAAATGAAAAAACATTCATTTACACACCCTTATGTCGTTCCAAACCCGCATTACATTCTTTCTTGTTTTGAACACAAAATACGTTTTGAACAATGCTCTTTCTATACAAAAATAAAGAAAATTGACCACAATAGTTAGTATACACAAATTTATTTAAATACTCATATGATATGAAATCTATCTGTTCCAAGAATATAAAGACAAATGTATATTTTTATGTAAAAAGATTCATTCATAAAACATATTTTTTTGTATTGATACTGTACTAAAAAAAACTACATGTTGATGATAGGTAATTGGTGTTTGTTCATAATACATGGTGATCAAACCTTGTTGTAAAATGTTAACATAACTGCTCTTTATGAGTGCAGTTTCTAAAAAGTAATTAAAAAAATATTTATGTAGTAATCAAAAATGGCTGGAACCATACTGGAAAGTCTTTGTTCAAAATGAATTGTTTTTATTTCCCTTCCTATTTGTCTTGCAGACAACTCATCCAATCAAGTGTACAATTATCAGCCGTGTGACCACCCTGAGCACCCATGTGATAGCTCCTGCTCGTGTGTGATGACACAAAACTTTTGTGAGAAATTCTGCCAGTGTGATCAGGAGTGTGAGTTCTCACTTGATTTATATACAGTATACACACACACATACAAAATTGTATTTTTATATTAATTTTTGCATATAAATTGTTATTGTACAATACAATAATATGTTATATACAGTTTAAATATAACAATGACAATACAAAATATATATATATTTTTTTTACAAATGTAATTATATTAAATAATTAATAATAATTATTACACAACCGTAATATATTTATATCTAAGATTTTTTTTTTTATATATATATATATATGTTTTAATATGTAAATGTAAATACATATTATAGTCTGAGTCAAGGCTGGGTCATGCACCAGTCCAACTCTCTCTCTTTCCTCTTGTACTTCCCCATTGTTTTTTCTTTTTTTTGGCAAAAAGCCAATAAATACATTTTTTTAAGTATGCAAATAAGTTAAATAAATACATAAATAAACAGGCCTGAGACAGTTAAAAGTACATCCAACAAAATGAGGCCAGATGAACCAGGGAAACCTAAGAAGCGGGTCAATGCGTGCTGCCCATTACTTCACTTACTTCAATACACAGGGCTTTCTCAAATCCTTACATCCGGAACTAAAAGCCACTGTGATCAGTTGAACAATACCCTTGCCAAAATGCTATAATCCAAAGCTTGATGCATGGACATACCTAAATGATCTAATCCATATTTTTAAGCCATGGAGACCTTATTCAGCACAGAGCTCCAAACGACCACTACTATACACTGCATGTTAATTAATCCCTACAAGAGGCAAGAAAATGAGAACTAAACTCTGAGCTGTCCTAGCATGCTACTTCTTTATCGTCTTTTATTTCCTCATCTATACAGAGAGCAACTGTGATAGGCAGGAAAGGACAGACAGTCTTATTCACAAAGGCTACTGTGACCTTTGAGAACATGTTAGGTGGGCTGCTTACAAGAACGAGACTGGTGCTGTGAAAATCCAACTCAAAACCTACAATACGGATTAAATTCCCTTGAAAGCATAGGACATGCTTTTTTCCCCAACATACATGTCACGTCAGAGCATATAAAGACGGCTTAGGTGAGAGTCTGGGTGTTCTCACAGTGGGCGTGAATCTGATCGATTAGAACAACATGAAGGAAAAACAAAGACTACATAAAATGATGGCATAAATGCAAAATCCAGCCAGATTCTGGGAGTATTTTCCATCAGAGCCAGAGTTAAAACCAACCGGCTTAAAAGCTTGGAGATAAAGAGAAAAATAAATAAATAAAAGTTGAATCTGCACAACGCCGTAGTCCATAATGCTCCAGAAGACATAATAGTAATAGGATCAAAGAGAGCTCGTCAATCAGACCGTATTGTTTTCTACAGACTGGGTTAAGAAAAAAATGAAAGAGCTGGACTATTTTTTACTTCAAACGGCGTTTGCTGACTTCTCGTATCCAATCCTCTTGATCTGGTATTTCCCAGAGGAGCGCTGTCTGTGAAACGATGCACAACCTTATGTCAAGTACCCTAGATTTCAAACAACTGGATAGGCCGCCTTCCTTACCTCAGACCCGTACATTACAGACATAACTGACTTCTTGACATTTCCTTTATTTTGTCTTGTCTTGACAAAAGACTCACTCGTAAGCCAGCTTGTAAGGTGCTTGTGCATGCATTGTTGAAGAACGCTTTTACTCTCGGGAGAGCACGTCATGTCAGGTGTCAAGGCTTCAAACATCACAAATTCCAGCGAACAAAACTAATGGGATGTTTAAAGGTGATGCATGTAATTTTTTTCAATATTTGAAAGTATTTTCTTCTAAAAGCAGAGATAACAAGTAGTTATGAAGGTCGAATTACTGAAGAGTGCTATCAGAACACTGCTCTGTTTGTCCCGCCCCAGTCAATATAGCAACAGTGGCTTAATTAACCAATGGCATTAGGCAACCATGTTTGAAAACAGTATTTTTAAAGAGTTTATAATATATAAATAAAAATGACTAAAATAACATATTATATGAAGTGCTCGTTTAAAAATACATTATGTGTAATATTGTTTCTATTTCAAACTGCAATTTATATCACATGATCCTTCATAAATCATTCTAATACACTGATATTATGCTCAAGAAACATTTCTTATAGTTATTAATTAGTAAAACAGTTGTGCTGCTTAATATTTTTGTGGAAACTGTTGATAAACAAAACTTCAAATTAACAGCATTTGTCTGAAATATAATCTTTTGTAAAACTATAAAGATTTTTATTGTAACTTTGGATCAATTTATAGTACTAATTACTATGTATGTCTACAGACAGACAGACAGACAGACAGACAGATAGATAGATAGATAGATAGATAGATAGATAGATAGAATAATATTCCATAAAACATTAAAAACTATTAAAACACTAAAATCAATTATTTCAAATACTGCAAATGAATTTAGGCATCACAATGTTTTTTTTATTATTAATAATATACAGTATTACAGTGGACATTAATTTTGATATTTTCTGAGGATTACATTTAAAAGTCTTAAATTATTAATAGTTTTAAAGATTAACTGTAAATTTGCATTGGATGATGGTAATCTAAATATAAAAATCAAATAAGCTTGCACAATTGAATATCAAAGATCCACCTACTTACAAAATAAACTCTATAAATCAACCGATAAACAATAAATTATGGTATATATTGTGCATTCTTAATCTAAAACTTTTTTTTAGCTTGAACCAAAACAAGGCTAAGGCTGATGATACACAGGGCAACTTTTTGAGCAATTTTGCTGGGCAACATTTTTTGAGCAATATTTCTTGGGCACTTTCGAGAATGGGTAACACATTTCAATATGGATACTTTAGATCAGTCGTGGGTCCTGTGTCTCACCTGGTTGCCTGTTGATGGCAACATTAACCAAAGTTGCCCGGCAACATTGCTCAAAAAGTTGCTCCGTGTATCATCAGCCTAACAGTTCATTCCTTCTCAACTGCTGGTGTGTCCCACATCACTACTAAATCCCAAAATCAATATGCAACCGGCATGACAGGCTGCTGTGTCTATTTAGGGCTGCGTGTCAGACAGCTAGAAGTGGAACAGGCCTAGCAAGAAGTCTCTTACTTTTTATTGCCTTGAAATAAACACTGGATGGACCCACTGGGACGGCACGGGCCTGACCCCGTATAGTTTCCAAGCAGAAAGAGCGAGTGAGAAAATGAAAGAGATATTAAACATTGTCTCTGCCCACAGCGCTTCACAGGGGGCAGCTTCTGCTCCGCTTTGTTGTGTGATCAAAGGTGAATCAGAGAGAGCAGATTTCAAGCAAAAGAAAAAACTAAGCAAGTGTTTATTTATCTAATTCATCCCCAAGATGCCATGAATATCCAACCAATTAAAAAAAAAAGACCCTGAGGAACTTTTAGCATCTTAACCTTATGCAAACAGCCTGTAGGGATTTCAGCAACGATTAGTTCTTTTCAAACGCAGGGTAAAGGAAAACAAGAGATGCCAGAGGCTGTTTTAGAGTTTCTTCTTTATTGAGCTAAACGTTTAAACTTGTTGAGGAAAGATAATTGATTAAAAATCATTATTAAAAGATAAACTGCTTAGGCGGAAGGAGAAGAGAATGGTAAGTGTACCTTACTCTAGACCTCACTTTGATTTCCTCTACTGTACACTGACTTCCAGCAAACATTGTTATTATATGATCATTACAGTCTAGTATATACCGTATGGTGCACAGTGTGTGTTTGACAGACAGAGCTAATAAGATAAAGAACAGAGAATTTCAAGAAAAGTAAGTGAAAAGTGCATATGTGGGTAGCTGACATGACATTTCAAGCAGCGCTATAAAAAAATCTAAAATTATTTTCAGTTACAGTGCGCTTGTCTAATTTCACATGAAATCTTTATGGCCTCATTTATTGAGAGACTACACAGAATTTTGGTACTTTTAAAACTTAATTTGTCACATCACAGAACTAATTAAGTAAAAAAACGACTTATCAAAACAATACAGTACTAAATGATAAAAGACTTACAGACCTGACATATACAAATATATATACACACTACTGTTCAAACATTTGTGGTTAATAATCATTTATTTTTTAAATAAATCAATACTTTTATTTAGCAAGGATGATCAAAGTGACAGTAAATATTTTTACACTGTTAAAAAAAAGGTGATAATAATAATAAATGTATCTTAAACACCAAATCAGCATATGAGAATGATTTCTGAAGGATCATGTGACACTGAAGACTGGAATAATGATGCTGAAAATTCAGCTTTGCATCACAGGAATAAAATAAATTTAAAAATATATTAAAATAGAAAAAAAGGTATTTTAACGTAATAATATTTCACAATATTGCTGTTTTTTTTTTTACTGTAGTTTTGATCATATAAATGCAGTCTTGGTTCAAAACCATGAAAAATCTTAACAACCCTTGAATAGTAGTATATACAATATAATATCTCTCTGATCTGCAGAAAATTTGCTTTTGTGCTAGGGTTAGGGAGGTTGGACTGAAAAAAATTATTGCATATATTACAGACTTTAAGCACAACGGCGGCATACATGTATATATGTGTCAAAGACTCAATGCCCAAAGGCAGTATAAATGTATATGCACTTGAATTACAATAGAAAGAGGCAATGCATCACAGGCTTGAAAGTTGATTCTAGCACACTGAAAACAAGACATGTGCTAATTGAGATGGAAGTAGATAGTTATTACAACGCCTACACATAAGTGTATATGCTATGTCAGTGACGGTTTTTAAATGCATTGATTTTAAAGAGGATAGCGTAAGAGTTTCTAAAAGTTGACAAGGCAAGACTGAAGTGCAAGTGCAAAAGCAAACTTTTGTTTTATCATAATGAATCTATCAACGGTAACAATAAAAAAAAAATACAATAAATAAATATAT
>NW_015557338.1:318272-325729 GCF_001515605.1 Sinocyclocheilus anshuiensis | reverse complement strand
TATGTATATATATATATATATATATATATATATATATATATATAATATAAATAAGCACCAGTTAAGCTGCAATACCAAACAGGACCACAGGGAGACGCCAAAAGACCACTAAACCTGCTGCCTTAACCTGACTGTACATGCTACTATACGGATCCATTCAGAATAAATAACCACTGACCAGCGTATAATCTAAAACACCTTCAGCCGGCATTCATTATAACACACTCGTGCTTTTAAGCCAAATTCACGCTGAAAATAATAATTTAATCCCTAGTCTCTCCGCCATCTCTGATGAAATCGTCCTTGTTTTCTCTGCATTACTACTTATTACTTATTACTAATGCATTCCCTTGCTGGAATCTTGAACTTTCCAGAAGTTTATCGGTTACTGCGTTGGCCCCTTCAAGCACTGCATTTAACTGACATGCTCAAACTATGATAAAACTATTTCAGGTCTGACCACTAGGGGGTATTTTAGCAGAATTTGATCAAGGAACTGTGCAAGGTAACAAAGGTGTAAATGGCCATTAAATCGGCCATAAAATCTGTATTGAATGTACTTTGCGCACCTCAATTTCCAATTTTTCAGATCGTTTCTGAATGCTAGGTTGTGATGGAAACAGACTACCTTGATTTGGCATACTTTAACACATCAACATCATTTGCTGAATAACTGCTTTCATGGTGATTACAAAAATGTACATCAAAAATCTTTCAAATGACATTCTGTTTACAGCTTGCTTTCAATGAGTGCTGCTAGCACAATATTAAATGTAGCAGGCAAGAGTTTTGTACATGGGAACTTAAATAAGATTATGTTATGAAGCCTAAAATATACCCAGAAAAATAGGCAAGTTTATACTGACAAAACTATTGAATTTAAATACACGAAAGTGCTATTTTAACACATAGAGAGCCTGATTTAAGTGGATTGTGAGTGATTAGTGAAGACTACATAGGTTTTTAAATGCAAAAATGGCAACAGCTGGCCCACTTTTTAAGCTGTTCTGTTTCTGAAATATTTTTTTGCCATTACATTTTTTTTTCAGCTTTTCACTTCACAAAACGTTAATCGATGGACTGGAGTTGTGTGGATTACTTGTGGATTATTTTGATGTTTTTATCAACTGTTTGAACTCTCATTCTGATGGCACCCATTCACTGCAGAGGATCCATTGGTGAGCATGTGATGTAATGCTACATTTCTGCTAATCTGTTCTGATACAGAAACAAACTCATCTATATGTACACCTGAAAGTGAGTACATTTCAGTTTTGGCTGAACTATTCCTTAAACCAAACCAACCAGCTCTGAGATGAATCACAGCATCACAAACTTTGAAAAGTCAATATTAAAAATCAGTTCAACTGTTGTGCTCTATTCCTGATCAATCACTGTAAGTGTTGAGTAGACAAACCCATCCAGTGTTTCATTTTCCTGCCTGTCACATAGAAGGATTTTCACACCACAATTATGTACTTTACAAGTGTCAATACTCAACATCTTACTAGCTGACAAACAAGTCTCCTACAATACAACCGAGTTGAGAAAATCTAGCCGTGGGCTTTAAGATGGATCGTAATTGCTGGCGTATTTATAGAGAAAAACATATTTTGCTAGAGTCAGATACAGTGATTTGAAGCTGCAGCACATTATATGTGTAAAACAGATTAGAATGAAGTAAATGAGGGAAACAAACAAACAAATACAGATAAGAAACAAATGTCCCAGGACACTGCACCAAGGAAGCTACAGAAGTTGGCATTACACGCTTTCAGACATTGAATTGTGTAGTTGTTGGTTCAAATATGGACCAAGAAACAAAATGTCCCGGGTCATTGCATTAAGGAAGCCACAGAAGTTGCCTTTACACTCCTTCAGATATTGAGTTGTATAGAAAATATATAAAGCTGTAAGTAATCAAATGCACTATTTCCACAGTTGCCTCTATTGTTACTGGCATATAAAATGACTGATGTAAAGAAAAATGGAGTGGGAAAAATGTTGATGGCATGTCAGAATGACAGATGAAGAGATCTTATCCCCATAAAATCCTGCTGTTGACTTGCCCCACCGAGCACGGCATCCCCCTCTGAGCTGCCTCCCCTCCTTCTTTGATAGAGAGGCCCTGATGGCTGTTGGGATTTGACCCCTTCCCATACCACACTTTCTCACACTTCTTTCTCTCTCTATTCTTCCCTCCCCATCGGGTCCACTCTCAAACTCCAGGCTTATCCTCCTGCTACTGATAAAAAAGTAATAAAGCTTCTTAATGGCACATCAGTTTCTCCCTTTCCCATCTCTGCGATCCACAGTGGATTCGGGTCCCTAAAAAATAGCGCTTTGTTGTTTTATGAAACAAAAGGAGCAGGCAAGCGAGCGTCTACAAGTTCCCTCGTGGTCTCCAGGTCCACACTCTGCCATTCTAGAAGGCAAAATAAGCAACACTCTCAGACTTCTCAATGGATCTTAACTATCTAAGTCCTTTCTAAGTCCAGGTAGGAAGAGTCTCTAAAGGAAAGGGCTCTGGAAGTTTAAGGTGGTTCATCGAAGGTTCTTTTCCTGCAGAAGAGCTAGTGATTGGGGTCAGTGCGACTCTTAATAAATGGAGAGTTTTACGAGTGCCGGTCCATCAGGACAGAATGTTCACCTCAGGGTGGATGTTATTTTAAATGCTTTTTGAGTGATATTTCTCTTCAAAGCCACATGAACGATGCAAATATGTTTATTCAGTACATTTTCATGCTGCTCTATTGCATCGAGTCATTTTGACCCAAAACACATTTGGAGGTTTACTGTATGCACTAAATGAAAGAGGAAAGAATAGTCTCAGCTTTCTAATAATATAATGATTATGGTTAGTAAGATTCATAATGTTACAAAATCTAAAATAGTGTACACGAAAATATTAAGCAACTGTTTTTGACACTGATTGTAACAAATGCTTTTTTATCAAATCAGCATATTAGAACGATTTCTGAAGGATCATGTGACACTGCAGACTGGAATAATAGAAAAACTCAGCTTTGCAAACATAGAAATAAGTCACATTTTAAAATATATTAAAATAGAAAACATTGATTTTAAATTGTAATAATATTTCACAATATTACTGTTTTTAATGTGTATTTGATCAAATAAATGCAGCCTACATGTTGTGCATAATCATTCTTTCTTACCAAGCCCAAATATTTGAATGATTTTTTTTATTAAAACTGACATAATTTGAAAGATGATACTGTTACACAAACCTTTTGTTTATAATCACAAACTTCTGACTTATAAATTATGAAGCGCAACACAAATATTCTTCTAGAGAAGGTCAGATGTTCCTTGCAGCCACACTTGTTAACATTATCTTTTCAGTACTCAACTCTTTTGAGCATTGGATGTAGCTAGTTACTCTTTCAACATGTTGCAACAGAAAAAGAGAGAGAAAACAAAAAACGAAGCCTTGACGTGTAACAAGCGTCCAAGATAATCCACAGAAGCCACAGGTTTAATCGAATCAGTCCTTCACCCTCATGTTTACAGCCAGGGAATCCTTTAGATGGATGCTGTCCCATCCAATCAATCCTAATCCATAGAGAGAAATACACCAAGGTCTAGTTTCCTGGAAGAAATCATTGAGGTTACTTTTTCACCTCACAGAATAAAGTCAAGAATCCATTATGCCAACAGATGACACCTTCCTTCAAAAAAAGCTTTGAGATAAATCTAGATGTTTTGCTAAGTTTTTCCTGCACTGTGCTTTAAGCATCATCTTCAGTGCCTCTATGACCACAATATCTCTTATAGTTACACTTAAAAATCAAGGTTATTGATCCATGCAACCTTTCCATGTGTTTTTTTTTTATATAATAGCAAAACGTTCTTCAGATAAAATATTCTTCACACCAAGAAAATCTGTGCTTTTAAGAACTGTTCACAAAAAGAGTCGTTGGGGATCCCAAAATGGTTCTTCACTTGCATCGCTTCAAAAACTCCCTTTTGGAACCTTTATTTTAAAGAGTGTACTCCTCAATAAAGATGGCCAAAGGATACAAATAGAAAAAAAGAATTAGACAACAGGACAGAACTTAGAAAGACAAATATCAGTAGTGACAAGGCAGGCAATTGAGAGCTTGGATGATGAAAGCCGCCCACTCCCAGTTTCAGCCAGAGAGGGGATTGTTAGAAATAAAAGGAAAGGTAGAGGCTGGTCGGGGTGATGTCTCTGTGGGACAACCTCCAGACAATAAAAGCCATTATGCTTGCTGTGGCCATTAGGGTTCCTAAAAGCCTGATCCATACCTCGTAGTTGGCCCTCCACCTGCCTGCTTGAGTCAACTTGACAGCTCAGCCCTGAGTAACCTGCCCCCATACGCCCAAAGGCATGTCCTGGGTATGTGGACAGCGAGAGACAGGCCTTGATTGTGCATTCACCTGGCTGATTTTCCGAGAAGATACACAACTGAACATAACATGAAAGAACACTCTAAGCACAAGCAAAGCATGAGCTCTTCCTGTCATGGAGAGTGGGTGTACAAATATGTTACCAAAGAACATTTGCTCATGCTTTTTCAAGATCTGAGGACATTTTCATGCACTTGAAAATCTTAAATTGGTCATATTTGCTTTAACACACATTCCTGGTTCGGCAAGTACACAGCTGTGAATGTCATTCCAAAGAATAAAACATTCTGTCTTCATCTTTCATCAAAATGTATGCAATAAATTGCTGACCTTTTCAGCTGACAATGGCCATCTAGGCTGTGAGACAATTATTTTAAAGGTGAAATGTAATTTCGACACCTCTAGTGTCACCAAAGAGAACTGTAAAAATACTGACAATAACAACAGGTTTTGCAAACAAGACTTATCTGCCATTGGACAAACAAGTTCAGTCCCAAACTCATGCCATTGTTCAAGTCAATGTGGTGCTTGCCAGGATTTTGAAACAAACAGAAATGTAAAGATCCACAGTGTTCACATTTTTAAAGAAAAATGAACCTACAAATGATCTGCGATCCAACCAACAAATTAATATGCAGGAGAAAAACACGGAAACAATTACACAATTCATCTTTGAGCATTAGCTAATTAGCCATTTTGTTTTTGGTTACTGTTGTAGCTAACAGACTTCCTTAAATCTTGCTAATTGTTATTACAGAAATTGATGCCACAAGAATGTAATAAAGCACTAACAGTAAATAGTAATATTTCTGAAATAGAAGCTTTACCATTGGTGTATGTTGAGAACATCCATGTCACCATCTGAGTTCCCAGCAGGTAGAGGCTCAAATAAATATGGCCTGATTCCTGGGACAACATCATCCTCTCTACAATCCACTGCAAGCTCACAGTCAGATCTGCCTCCATTCTGGTGTGAAACGCCCACTTCTCACCATCCAGTCAAAGCCAGATTCAGATTAAACCCCACCTTATATATTTTTTTCTTTATTGGATATCCTGTTTAACTCAGAAATATGTCACATTTTATAAGTGGATTTTAACCTTTTTCATGTTGACTTTAACATCATATTGATTAACATCATGTTAACATCTAGAAATAATATTATATTTGAATTAATTTTATAATAAATGTACCATTTGAAAGTGTTTATAGATTCAAGATTCGATATGTGAAAAAAGGCCAGTAATTTGTGTCAGCAAACTTGTACATTGTAAACATTTCTATTTTAAATAAATACTTACATTCTGAGCTTTCTATACATCAAAGAATACTGAAAAAAACACATAAAAATACATTAAAAAATGAAAAAGTCCACAAAATATTAAGCAGCACAATTGTTTTTAACATTTATAATGAGAAATGTTTCTTGAGCATCAAATTGGCGTTTTAGAATAATTTTATGTCTTAGAATTGTATTTATTTTTTTTAACAAATAAATGTATCATTGGTGAGTTTAAAAGATTTTTCAAAAAGATTTTAAACATCTCACCAACCCCAAACTGTTGAACAGTAGTGTATATTGTTTGTGTAATGATTTATATTTTGTATTATGCTATTAGCAAACCACCAAGTCAAATTTCAGCAAAAACAAATGCGAATTTTAATTCCAATTCTCATTAAGAGGTGCAAGAGTGACTAAAGGAGCACAAAAAAATGAGCAGAATATGATTTAATGATGTATCAAAATATATAACTGATAGTCGTGACTAATGTGAATGTTTACCAAGGTTTACTATGCCATCTCATCTCTATAGGCATTCATGCAGCTTTGACAGATTGATGTGCTGCGACTTCACTTCCTCCAGGCTTGCAGATCAGAGAGACAACTGGGCCTCCAAATCCCAACCTACAGCCAAAACTGGAGTCACACAAGCGAAAATAAGGAAAGATGGAAAAGAAAGACAAGGTGACAGGGATATTGCGCTCCCTTTCTTTTCTCTGCCTGTGTCTGTCTATCTCTCTTTCACGTTTTCCTCGTCTTTTCTCCTCTGTCCTGCAGTGTGAGCCGTCTCGCATGACTGCCGGAGCATCTACCATTGCTGAGAGGCATTTGGAATGAGCAAAAGGCCGGGCGCACAGCAGCCAAATGGCTTTTTCTCCATGAACTCTGCAAGTGCTGCCCGTTCCTGAGGTGGCGACTGCATTTACATTTACATTTACATTTAGTCATTTAGCTGACGCTTTTATCCAAAGCGACTTAAGGTTTGATTGTGCTTGATGGAAGTCCAGCCAGAAGAGCATTGCAGTAGTTCAGCCTAGAGATGACAAGGGCCTGGACAAGAAGTTGTGCAGCATGCTCCGTTAGAAAGGGCCTGCAGGAGAAAAGAACAGGTCTTTTGTACAAAACAGGGATTTCCATGATGTTCAGCCTTAAAGGGTTGTTAGTTCACCCAAAAGTGAAAATTAGCCCATGAATTACTGACCCTCAAGGCATCCTAGGTGTATATGATTTTCTTCTTTCAGACGAATCCAGTAGGAGTTATACAAAAAAATTGTCTTTGATCTTCCAAGCTGTTTAATGGCAGTCAGCGGGTGTTGCAGTTCATCAGTCCAAAAGAAGTGAAATAAAGCGCATCCATCCATAATAAAAAGTGCCTCACACGGCTCCGGGGATCAACAAAGGCCTCCTTTAGTGAATCGATGCGTTTTTGTAAGAAAAATAACCATATTTAAAACATAATAATCAATTTAATCTAGCTTGCGCTCACTGTTGTACACGGAAGCAGCTCCGGGCGGATGAGGTAATACGTCGGCGTTGCGCATGTGCCGGTGAGTCTACTGAAAACCAATGTTTGTTTACAGGGGCAAAGGAAGCAAAGTTTCCTTACTTTAGCAAAGGAAAACCAGTCTCTTCTTGGCTTATATCGAAATCCTCCTACATATTTCTTTACAAATCCTCGTTTTGTAGCCGTAAAGGGATAGTTCACCCAAAAATAAAAATTTGATGTTTATCTGCTTACCCCCAGGGCATCCAAGATGTAGGTGACTTTGTTTCTTCAGT
>NW_015557338.1:305453-311846 GCF_001515605.1 Sinocyclocheilus anshuiensis | reverse complement strand
GCAGTTCATCAGTCCAAAAGAAGTGAAATAAAGCGCATCCATCCATAATAAAAAGTGCCTCACACGGCTCCGGGGATCAACAAAGGCCTCCTTTAGTGAATCGATGCGTTTTTGTAAGAAAAATAACCATATTTAAAACATAATAATCAATTTAATCTAGCTTGCGCTCACTGTTGTACACGGAAGCAGCTCCGGGCGGATGAGGTAATACGTCGGCGTTGCGCATGTGCCGGTGAGTCTACTGAAAACCAATGTTTGTTTACAGGGGCAAAGGAAGCAAAGTTTCCTTACTTTAGCAAAGGAAAACCAGTCTCCTCTTAGCTGTTAGCGACACTGAGCAGAACATGAAAGCCGTTCTCACTCTGTTAATACAGCCGAAGAGAACTCAGAGCCAAAAGCTTGAGGGGACCAAACAAGCTCCTACACACCAGTTACGCTCAGATAAAGAAAGAGAGAAAGCCAGAGCCAGAGAGAAGATAAAGAATAACACCAGATCCATCCTTGTTAGTGGCTTGCAAGCTAAGCAAATGTGAAGAAAAAAAAAAGTGCTTCAAGAAACTCGCTAAAGGCACACTTTGCATCAACACAAACTCGTATGACTTTTTTTTTTTTTTATCTTCAACGTGTGAAAGGTGGTTTTAGCTGTATGAAAATAAAAAGCGAGACCACTCCAAACCTGCGTAGACGTACAGACGTAAACATACACCCCCGTCTCCCTCTAAGTTCCCTCCTGAGAATTGTCAGTTTTTCCATCTCGCCTTTGAGGAGAGTGGAGGATCTAAGTCCGGTGTCTGAGATCGATAGCTGGTTAGAGGGAGATGCGTGGGCCCCGGATTAATGCTAGCGGCACTCCACAGAGCTTTGAGCCTCGTTGGTGGGAGAGCAGTGCCATAACAGCAACATGGATGCAGGAAAGATCAAACAACTGATGGGGAAGAGGAAGATAGACTAGGAAGGGGGTATATAGAACAGCAAGAGGGGGAAAAGTAATCAGAGAGACACATGGGATTTCACAAAAAGTCAAAATTATATATATATAGCATGTTAGTTTTTTTTTCTCACATTTTTGCCTGTTAATCAACATTCGTCATAGTCATATTTATTAACATGCAGGGAATATCATTATAAATAAACATACACTATTGTTCCAGCGTTTTTGGTTGATTAGATTTTAATGTTTTAGAAACAAGTCTCTTGTTTCTAAGAGTCTCTAAGGCTGCATATATTTGATTTAACAAAAATCCAGTAAAACAATAATATTGACATAACATTGGAATTTTAAATAATTGTTTTCTATTTTAATATAATTTAAAATGAAATGAATACTGTGATGCATTTTCATTTACCTACATTTTTACCATTATTACTCCAGTCTTCAGTGTCACATAATCCTTCAAAAATCATTCTAATATGCTGATTTCGTTCTTGAGAAACATTTCACACCATGACACAAGTTTGTAACTGTCACACCATGGACTTTTCTGTGTGTTTTGTTTAGTTTCCTACGTGTTCCGTCTGCCTTTAGATCTAGTTTTCCCTTGTGTTTTCCTATTCCCATATTTGGTCTTCCTGTTCCTGCTTCCTGATTGTTTCCAATTTGACTTCAGGTGTGTCTCGTCTTCCCCTGATTTAGTTGTGTACTTAAAAAAGGGTTTTGTTCAGAGTTTTTCGTCCGGTATTGATCGTCAATCCCTGTGTCCTATGTGTGGTTTCCTTTGTGTTAACAAAGTCTATAATTATTCTGGATTCTCCTTCGTCTCCTTCTCCGACGCAGTAGGCACTGCGTGACAGAATACCAGACCAAAAAGCAAAGATGACAACGGCTGAGGACAGGCTGTGTGGGCTGCGGCAGAGTGGTAGGACATTGGAGGAATATGTGGAGGAATTCCTCGAGCTTTCCAACAGGGTGAGCTGGCAAGACTCTGCACTTGGTGCCTGGTTTCTGTTGGGGCTGGATGATGAGACTATCCGCTGCGATCTCCCCGCGTGTTATTTTCCCCTGATCGAGCTGATTGATCTCGTTCTTCATTTAAATGGTTCCGAACTCGAAGTGGAAGAAGTAAAGGCGAATCTCAAGTCTCCTCATCCATCCAGCCCACTTGCCGAAGCCAGGGTGTCCCTGAACTCTCCGAAGCTCCACCATAGTCCTCAACCCAGGAGCGCCGGCCGTTCCTCAGTCAAGCCCGCGGCCGCTCCATGTTCACGTCCGCCGGCTGCACCATGTTCACGTCCGCTGGCCGCTTCGTTGTCAAGCCCGCCAGTCACTCCTCAGTCAAGCCCGTCGGCCAGTCGGAGATCTAGGTCGCCGGCCGCAGCACTCTCAAGCCCACTGGCCAATCCGAGGTCAAGCCCGCCGGGTGCGGCACTCTCAAGCCCGCCAGCCGTTCCGAAGTCAGGCCTGCCGGTCGCTCCATTTACCCCTAACCAAAAGAGGAGGATGAGGATAAAGAGACTGTTCTCCGCCCTCATTCCAGCCCCTGAGTCCGCTCCAGTGTATGCTCCAGCCCCTGAGTCCGCTCCAGTGTCGGCTCCAGTCCCCGTGTTTAGCCCAGAGAGGGCTCCAGTCCCCGAGTCTAGCCCAGAGAGGGCTCCAGTCCCCCAGTCTAGCCCAGAGAGGGCTCCAGTCCCCATCCATACATACAAAGAAAACAAAACAAATACGTTCAGAAATTAAGTTATATATAAGTATATTGTCACGCCATGGACTTTTCTCTGTGTTTTGTTTAGTTTCCTGCATGCCTTTAGATCTAGTTTTCCCTTGTGTTTTCCTATTCCCATATTTGGTCTTCCTGTTCCTGCTTCCTGATTGTTTCCAATTTGACTTCAGGTGTGTCTCGTCTTCCCCTGATTTAGTTGTGTACTTAAAAAAGGGTTTTGTTCAGAGTTTTTCGTCCGGTATTGATCGTCAATCCCTGTGTCCTATGTGTGGTTTCCTTTGTGTTAACAAAGTCTATAATTATTCTGGATTCTCCTTCGTCTCCTTCTCCGACGCAGTAGGCACTGCGTGACAGAATACCAGACCAAAAAGCAAAGATGACAACGGCTGAGGACAGGCTGTGTGGGCTGCGGCAGAGTGGTAGGACATTGGAGGAATATGTGGAGGAATTCCTCGAGCTTTCCAACAGGGTGAGCTGGCAAGACTCTGCACTTGGTGCCTGGTTTCTGTTGGGGCTGGATGATGAGACTATCCGCTGCGATCTCCCCGCGTGTTATTTTCCCCTGATCGAGCTGATTGATCTCGTTCTTCATTTAAATGGTTCCGAACTCGAAGTGGAAGAAGTAAAGGCGAATCTCAAGTCTCCTCATCCATCCAGCCCACTTGCCGAAGCCAGGGTGTCCCTGAACTCTCCGAAGCTCCACCATAGTCCTCAACCCAGGAGCGCCGGCCGTTCCTCAGTCAAGCCCGCGGCCGCTCCATGTTCACGTCCGCCGGCTGCACCATGTTCACGTCCGCTGGCCGCTTCGTTGTCAAGCCCGCCAGTCACTCCTCAGTCAAGCCCGTCGGCCAGTCGGAGATCTAGGTCGCCGGCCGCAGCACTCTCAAGCCCACTGGCCAATCCGAGGTCAAGCCCGCCGGGTGCGGCACTCTCAAGCCCGCCAGCCGTTCCGAAGTCAGGCCTGCCGGTCGCTCCATTTACC
Organism: Sinocyclocheilus anshuiensis; assembly: GCF_001515605.1. Taxonomy (NCBI): domain Eukaryota; kingdom Metazoa; phylum Chordata; class Actinopteri; order Cypriniformes; family Cyprinidae; genus Sinocyclocheilus; species Sinocyclocheilus anshuiensis. Next base: position 308,207 of record NW_015557338.1, on the reverse strand, counting down.
CCTAACCAAAAGAGGAGGATGAGGATAAAGAGACTGTTCTCCGCCCTCATTCCAGCCCCTGAGTCCGCTCCAGTGTATGCTCCAGCCCCTGAGTCCGCTCCAGTGTCGGCTCCAGTCCCCGTGTTTAGCCCAGAGAGGGCTCCAGTCCCCGGTCTGCCTACTCTGCCATGGTGCCCGGATCCAGTACCACCTTGGAGGCATCCCTGTTCCCATCTAAGCCTGTCCTGAGGGACCTCCAAGGCAGCCCACCCTCCCACCCCTTTGATGTTCTATGGCGTGAGGACGTGCCTTCCGGACGAGGGCATTATGTCACGCTATGGACTTTTCTGTGTGTTTTGTTTAGTTTCCTACTTGTCCCGTGTGCCTTTAGATCTAGTTTTCCCTTGTGTTTTCCTATTCCCATATTTGATCTTCCTGTTACTGCTCCAATTTCCAATTTGATTCCAGGTGTATCTCGTTTTCCCCTGATTTTGTTTTGTTCAGAGTTCTTCGTCCGGTATTGATCATCAATCCCCGTGTCCTACGTGTGGTTTCCTTTGTGTTAATAAAGTCTGTTATTATTCTGGATTCTCCTTCGTCTCCTCGCTCCAACGCAGTAGGCACCGCGTGACAGAAACATTATAAATGTCTTTACTGTCACTTTTTTTTTTTAATTGAATGTTTCCTTGCTGGATAAACATATTCATACCTTCTTGGAAGGATTACTTTTGAACAGTCGTGTAACTTAAACTTACACAGTAAATAAACAAAAACAAAAAAACATAAACATTCAACAAAAAATGTTCAAAAGAACTGATCCACAAAAAATAATCAGACTTTCCATAACCTTCCCAAATATGTGAAACAAGCTACATGCCAAAGTTCTCAATTTATGGTTAAGCACTTATTAAAATCCTTAACCATAAATATGGTTAATAGTACTAGTAAAGCACAACTAATAAAGAGTATGAACTGCAGCGCAGAAATGTTCTTTGCTCCATTTCCTCTTTGATTAACAACACAAATTTCTGTGCAAGCAAGTTCCTGTCATAATAATGAGAGATATTTCAAAGAAGCAAACGAAACAATACACATTTTGTCAGAGCTCTCCAAAAACACATTTTGGAAGCCTCAGAGGGGAGAAGCCCGGAAGCTCCCAATCAAAACAAATAAAAGACTCCTCAGATGGAACAAGATGAGAGGGATGTTCCATCAGGCAGATTCCATGCCAGACCTTTATTAGTCTCTGACTCACCTCAACGCTGCTCGGTGGAGCCCAGCAAATAGCAGATTAAATACATGGAGGAATTAAAGAAAAGTCTGAATCAAAGGAGATAAAAGGAGTCTTGCTCTCCACATATTAACCATTTATCTCCGCCCCTGTTCCCAAATCAGAATCTGTGGGGGTCTGCTGGGAAGGGCTCAGTGTTGCGTCCCACTGCGACATTTGAAAATTAGAGTGAATAATATTTCAGATCACTGAGAAAAGTTTTCAAGAAAGACCTAACATCTAGGCTAAAATTCCAGTATTTAATGGGATTTATACTCCAGAAGACACAAGAATGACTGTCCTGTTCTCAATTAATATTCAGAAACTATCAAAAGCACACTACTCCACAAATTTCCAGAAAATATGCAGTTCTTTATGTGAATATTTACAGCAACCAACATCAAATTGGCCACTGCTTCCCCACTATGCTACATTAAAAAGTGTGCATCCCAATGTCCTACTCTCTTCTGGCTCCCTATTTCCTCTCTTTCTCCTTCCCTTTTGGGAAAGATGACACGGGGCTTGGCGGGGAAAAATGATTGAGCAGTGCCGGGGCCTGCAGGGGAGAGATAGCCGAGCAAGTTTCATCACAGCTCTTAGGAGTCTTCAGGCAATGAGGAACAGGCATGAGAGAAGATAGAGAGAGAAAGAAGGAGAGATACTGAGGAATGAGAGAGATGGTCAGGACATAAAAGGACACACATGCACCCAATCCTCCATAAAAGCCGTTTCATATTAACCTAAATGGTCTGAATTTGGTTAATATCCCATTCATTTTCATGAAAGTTTGGTTTTCATATTTTCTCTCTGCTTCCCGTTATTATTTTGGCGAATTGGGGACGATTTATTCCATATTTTAGGCATCAATTGTGTCAGTATTTCATAATGCCATTTTCATAAATTTTAGCCCATTTTACTAAAATGGCATTTTAGTCAACAAACAAACAAATAAATAAACATTTCAAAATGACAGTAGCAAATCAAGATTTAAACACATTTTAAAACATTTTTATTCATTTTTTTTTTTTTTTTATATATATTATAGAGATATTGTATAGGATAGATAGATTTTATAGGATATATATTGCATTGTGTGGAGTGTGTTGTTATGGCAAAGATGTATTCACGTTGAGCAAATGTACGGTTATGTTATGGATATAACTGACTGATCTCATATGATTGTGAGTGTCATATTGCTTTTATACAAGTTACTATTCATTTATAATTTCAACAAAATCATTTCCAAACCAAGGCATCACTGAATCGAGTGATTGATTCAATGAAAATCACTTAATTCACTTCCTGAACAAATAAGTATTTTGAACAAATTGGTTTAATGAATGATTAAATGACTCACTCATATTGTTTGTTCATTAATTAATCATTCTTTTTATTTTTTAAACAAATTGATTGAATGAATGATTCAGTGACTTATTGTCACTGAATCAATCACTCAATCAATCAATCATGTATGTATGTATGTATGTATATATACTGTATATATA
>NW_015557338.1:301619-305356 GCF_001515605.1 Sinocyclocheilus anshuiensis | reverse complement strand
TTAATTAAATTATGTTAATATAAATTATTTGAAACCATTCTTTCAACATTATTCTAAAAACATTGGTAGTGTGTTTTTAATATCTTGCAGTGTTATATTTTTTTCTCTCACCATATTGTCAATATCAGTATGTGTTAAATACAATTGCTCAATTCTCTCAAGGTATGTTTGTCTGATCTTCAACAAAATAAAACAAAACTCTTCATCAACAAACATCTTCAGCAATTTCATGATAACAAAACAGACAAAAAGTGGGAACCTCACAGGCTTAATTAAAGTAGTTCAAAGTTTTACATGCCAAAAAAACAGCTGCTCAATTTCATCCCAAACCAAACTCCAAGCATGCTTTCTCCCCAAATTAATCCACACAAGCTGTCCTCGCATCTATAAAATATCAAAGTCAATGACGACACTTCAGCCTTCCCTCACTTCTCACATGGGGCGCCAGAAACGGAAGCTCCCTGGACCCGAGGCCATACCCAGCTGTCATGTCATGTGCCATCCTAGACCGGCCGTCCCTCTGTGAATAATCCCATCCTGGAATGCATGGAGAATTCAGATGCCACGCTTGTGGCACGCCAGCCACGCATGAGGTCCTGTGGTTCACGAGCCTTGGAGACTTGGCATGGAGATTGGCTGTGGGGGTTCAATCAGGGGGTTTCAAATGCAGCAACCCACTCCATCCACACACTCGCCTGATACCAAGAACAGGTGCGACGGGGCACAAATGGTTCAATGCAAAATCTGAGATTAGAAGAGACTTTAATGCAGATTTTTATTATCAACACCAAGTGATGGCCCGGCTGTGTGACCGTGAGGTTGTTTTTACAACCCTCCACAAATACTGTACAATGTCACCTTTGGAGCTGCAGCCAAAGAACGGCCGTGCCAGCTTGGATGCCTCTCTGTAAGCAATAACCAGATGGATTATCTTTAGAGAAGAGACACAGGCATGTTAGCCATGCAAACCCATGGGGCTCTTATCGTACAGTACATTCTGCTCACCGTGAGGATGATTTAAATGTTTTTCATTGACTTTATCACTGGCCTGAGTGTCGAGGCCACTTGGATTCCATTAACATAACAGAAAGAGAAATAATGAGAAAGAAAAAAGCTGCCAGTCCAGAGAACATAACTTATTGTTTGTTTTGATGCCAAACCCCACAATATGTTAACCTCCTTCCTAAAATATAATATATTTAATATAATATAAATAATTAAAATATAAAAATATAAAAAATATAAATAAATATAATAATTTCATATATAAAGATACATTTTTACTGAGTGGCTTTAATTAGTCACTGTACCCAAAGTAAATTATTAAAATATTAAGACTTTGTATTAAGTATTTTATATATTCTATATGTGTACTTTGCATTAAGTTGAACATATATCTTTCTCTACCCACTATTTTAGATGTATCAACCTTATTTTTAATAATATTTATATATTTAGAATATTTCAATATCTATCTTACATTGTATAAATATATAAATATTTATATATTTATACATACATTATATTGATAATATAATACTTCTTACTGTTAAAATGATTTATATACTATTGTTTATTATTTTTAATGACCTTTTATTTTTATATTTTCAGTTTTCATTTTAATGTTAGTTTAAGCTTTTAAATTATTTGTCATTTTAGTAATTTTAGTGCTTCAATTTAAACTTATTTTAGTTTCAAATGCAACATTTCTAAGTTTTTCCTCTAATATTCTATTTTATTTTATTTCAGCTTTATTTCAATTATACAAATAATTTTAAAAAGTCTTAATACACTAGTATTAGTTTTAGTTAACAATAACTCTTTAACTAAGTACAGTATGTCATTAGAATAAAACAACTGTGATTACTGTCACGATTTACAACCAGCCATCAGAAAGCATTGCCATTTAATAATATTTTAATAAACTGTGTTGAACATGCAGTATTTAATTAAAACCTAAAGTTAAAATGTTAACAACCCTAAAACCCTTTTTTTCCTCTCTCAAATTTTTTATGGACCCCTAAGCACTCCCTAGCGTCCCCTGTTAGAAAACGCCTGCAGCTCTTTTGCCATGAAAATGATAAACACAAATTGCCATGTTTTAAAAATGAGTCAAACATGTGTTCAAGAGAACAAGTGTTCATCACTTCTGGGGAAACTAGTGCAAAATAGAAATGGAAATTATGTTATTCACTATAAAAGTGCACTGGATATGTGATGCTGCATACTCACATCTTTCATATACTCACAGGCTTCAGAAGAAAAAAATATTGGAAAGAAATACATCCTGAAACCTGATTAGTTAGACTCCATTACTACTATCTGTTATTATTTTCAGAGAGCGAGAGAGAAAAAAAAAATCCTCAATTAATGTCTCACATTTTTTCGCAGCAGGAGCACTTCCATACAGGCCCCTGTGTTGGTTTATCTCCAGATCCTAAGGTGAACCTAATCAGGTGCTGAGGCAGGGGACTATGTGTCATGACAAAGTAAAATAACTGGATCTTTGATTTAAGAGCAGCATGAAAAACTAATTGCATGAGTTTGTCATTACCTCTCCTCTTGTTTGCTTCCTACGGCAGCAATCTTCCCCATAACTCCCAGAGAGTTGTAAAGAAGCTGAAACTCGTTTTCTGCCTCTTTGCGAAACCACGGTTGCTTTTATCGCCTATTGAAGTCTTGGTGACCACAGGCAAACAGCTTTGAATGAAAAGGGCAAAAAGCAATCATTCGATTTTAGATGGCATTTGGATACACAACGGCCAAATGAGCATTGATTAGAGGAGAGGAAGGCCCATCTCAACGTATATAAAAGGAGAGCTGTTGACAAGTCTGAGCCTACAAAGTAAATAGGTGAGGTCTCACGCAGCCGCTTCAAACACCGCTCTCTTTTTTCCTGGGTCCTGTTGACATTTTGCACACCTCTGCACTGGAAGTGAGAAATAATCTGGACCAATCGATTCCCTGTTGGCGCTGTTGTATTTATTTATTTATTTTTCAGCTGGGAGCCAAGGAAAACACAAGTGCTGGAAAAAAGTATTTTCAACGGGTACATCAATAAGCGCTATACTCATGTTCTGTATCACTCTATGTTTTTCTTTGTTTTTTACGCACTCTTGTTTCTATTTACTGACAGTCGCCTCATCAGCACTGCAACATGCAACAGGAATCAATACAATATGTACACCCGAGAAAAGACTCTCGTTCGGATTTCTTCCAATCTTGAACAATGTGACAGTGTCGAAACAAGCAGCTTTGTCTGAAAGTGTGTGTTCGCATCATCCAAGGATAAACAGGAGACGTTTTGCTGCTCTGGCTCCTCTGCGACTCCAGGGCATCCGCATACTCAATTACATCGACAATTGGTTAATACTAGCTCAATCAGAGCAGATGGCGGATCGGCATCGAGATGTCATCCTCGCCCATATGAGAGAGCTGGGGTTAAGACTAAACGCCAAAAAGAGTGTTCTTTCTCCACTACAGAGAACCACTTATTTAGGCGTGGTGTGGGACTCAACCTCGATGCAGGCACGTCTGTCTCCTGCTTGAATCGAGTCAATCCTCACGACAGTCATGAGAGTAAGAGAAGGCCAGTCACTCACTGTCAAACAGTTTCAAAGGCTGTTGGGCCTGATGGCAGCAGCGTCTAACGTGATACCTTTTGGCCTGCTGTACATGAGACCCTTGCAGTGGTGGCTCAGAACCAAGGGATTTTCCCCGAGGGGGAATCCGCTTCG
>NW_015557338.1:300493-300710 GCF_001515605.1 Sinocyclocheilus anshuiensis | reverse complement strand
TCAGGGCTATTGGATTTTCCCCGAGGGGGAATCCGCTTCGCATGATCAAGGTCACGCGGCGATGCTTACGTACATGTGGAAGAAACGCTGGTTCCTGGTTCAAGGTTAGGGGCTAACCGATGTTAGGGGCTCCTTGTCGTCACGTAACGCTAACGACGGATGCCTCTCTCACGGGCTGGGGAGCGGTCATGAGTGGCCGCTCTGCCCAGGGTCTGTG
>NW_015557338.1:297723-299441 GCF_001515605.1 Sinocyclocheilus anshuiensis | reverse complement strand
ATGTTTTAATTAAATATATATATATATATATATATATATATATATATATTAATATTACATTATTAATAGATTAAGAATGAACACAGTGATTTTTAATCGTTTCTGAATAGAGTATCCATTTAAAAAAAGTTGACCAAGCAAATGGGATCAATGTGGGGTTCAGGACACGTCTCTCTGGACAGTATATTGCAATGTTACACCTGATCTGCTGGAATTTCCACAACGGCTCCTGCTCACGTCAGAGTTGTTATGGTTAACTAAAACTTAAACTAGTAAAAATAATTTTCATCAGCTGAAATAATGATAAAAATATACATATATATAAACAAAATATATACAAAAACATGCAAATAAAATATACATATTTTTATACACATACAAAATTGAAATCAAGCGTAGCGTTAGTTCTGGCAGGTCACGTTAGTCAAGCTTGCATCAGCTGACTCTTAGCTGATCCCCATCTATCTATACGAATATGTCACCTATCTAAGCATTCATATATAAGGTCCCTCAGTATTATCAGCAGTTTTCGCATTGCTCAATAGCTAATTACCCTCCTCCATCCCCAGCTCCTCCTCTGTCAGTTGGGATTCAGCCTTCTGATTCTCCTTTGAACATTAACAATATCTGCAATACTTTTATGTTGGTTGCTGCTCTGCCTGCTCTCATCCATGCTAGGCTGCATGGATGCGCAGGGAGTTCTTGCCCAGAACAGAACCATACCGCCAATCCAAACTGTATGCTAATTGTCAATCATCTTTGACGATAGTGGTCCTGACAGAAATAGAACTAAATTAAATTTAATTAAATATTAAATAAAAAAGTTGAAGTACTAAAATGACTAAATATGCATTAATACATTCAGCAATAATAAATATAAATATAGTATAAATATAAATTACAGCTAAATAGAAACTGCTAAAAAAAATTCAAAGAAAGTTTATGGTGTGAAAACTCTTATGGATACAGACTCTCAGCTAGACATATAAATAGAGCAATTTCAATCCAACAAAATATTTTAGACCTGAGCATATCTAGGAAAAATTATATATATTTTCTATAGAAATTGATATGACTCAATATATTTTAATTGGTATGAATTGTACAGGTCTAAAAATACTCAAAAAATAATTAATTCAGTCAGTTGAGGAAAACTTTTGCACACATTTAATTTAGGTTCATACAGTAAGACTAGAACAAGTCAATTTAAACATGTTTTAGAGAGAAAGAAAGAGAGAAGGAGAGAGATAAAAGAAAATCTCAGTTTTTATGTCAGATAATTACAAGCTAGCAATAGCAGATGTGCTAAATACCGTAGTCATCATGTAGCCCCAACATCCATTGTGGAAAAAGGTTCTTTAGATAATAATAATAATAATAATAATAATAATAAAAACTGTGCTGCATTTAAAATTATAGATTACATAAGAAACTGTTGCCCAGATAAGACACATAATTTAACATAAGACTGAAGTACTATGAAGACAAACACCAAGTACTTAGTTTTTAATTTACTAACAGAAACTAAACTTCGGATAAGGCTATAGTGGAGGAGAAACATTATTGCTCCATGCCTGTCAGACTGCTTTTTGTCAGACCAGAGCCACAGACGGCAAGCCAGGTGGTAGAGATGGTCTGGCACAACGGGTCATGCCAACACACAGGGGGCCTGTTTATGGGGGCCATGCCAGGACTTTTAGTCTGACCGCACGCTGGCA
>NW_015557338.1:278880-297609 GCF_001515605.1 Sinocyclocheilus anshuiensis | reverse complement strand
GTGCAAGGACAACAGTCGAGGACACTGCTGATCCAGAAAGCTGGGATGTTTGGAGCGCCGTCACTCAGGGGTTTTGGAAGCAGCATGTAGACTTGATCGAATCTTGATCCTCATGCTGTGGCAGAACAGCACCATGTGGGAGAAAACTAGGATTGTGGGTGGGCATCTGTTCGTCTGCACGTGCCTAACATGTGCTTCCTGCTGAGATTGATTTGTGTGCACAGACATACATGTGATTTGAGTTACATGAGTCCTAAGGGAACGTCACAATGCCAGGGAAGCATCCTCAATTCTCTTTTGTTGGCTCTATCTTCAGCATATTGTCAGATAATAGCATTTCCTGTTTCTCAGTGCCACTGATACACGCTAGCAGAGTGTTGACCTGCTTAATGAATTCACTGGACCAGCATAATTGACTGTCTTGTTACATGAACCTAACCTGCGTAGGATGTAGGGTAGCCTGCTTTTGTTCTCCATTATAACACTGTTAAAGACATGGATAAAAAGAACGGATTTTGGAATCAATCTGTTTGATGTGAGTAAGGAAGTAAGCAAGGAAGGGTCAGCTGTATCTTCAGCAGAGGAAAAAGAAACAGAGAGAGAGCAAAAGTGGATCACTGATGATGTGTCCAGCGGCATCAGAAGATGTATGTGCACAACAAATTATTATTATTATTATTATTATTATTATTATTATTATTATTATTATTATTATTATTATTATTATTATTATTATTATTATTATTATTATTATTATTATTATTATTATTATTATTATTATTATTATTATTATTATTATTATTATTATTATTATTATTATTATTATTATTATTATTATTATTATTATTATTATTATTATTATTATTATTATTATTATTATTATAATCATTAACACATTTCAAGTCTGATAGTAAATTAATAGAAAATATTATATAGAATAATAAATAAAATGTCCAATAATTTGACCTTTCGAGGTGGACAAACCACATTTTCTGAAGTAGTTTTTTTTAACAGAAACAACTTGATTTATTAAAATTGTTAACGATATTAATAAACTAGGTTTTGTTTCATTAAGCTTGCTTTCAGGTCTGGCTTCTACTATGGAATGGCCACCTTTCAATCAAGTCCCGTCCTACATTTTAAACTTGTTGAATATCCTGTTTTACTCTGAAATATATCATGTTACAGAAGTAAAACAGGTTGCAAATGACATTTCATTTTGACTTTAAGTACATCAGGAAACTGGGTCTCTACTAAAAAGGTGAAACGCTGATTTATTTCTTGTAGTCCAGGATCTGCAGGGGGCTGCTTCAAAAGTGCCTACACACAATAGGGGCTGGTTCCAACATTCAGCTTCTAACACACACACACACACACACACACACACAGAGAGACAGTGGCCGGTGCCAGTAACACTTTTGCTTTGTCAGTAAACAGTCGACCGTCCTTGTCACTAAAACGTTTATGTTGTTGGGACAGGCCTGCGAGGCTCTGGACTGACTGAGAATGGACTCAGAAGCTTCAAGAGACACACAAATAATGACAAAGCAAGGAGAGAATAATTGGTGACAGTTTACTTGATCCTGCTTTATTGTACAGTGCCTATTCTAGAGTCATACTGTAAACACTGAACAGATCTATGATTTTCATCCGGTCGATGATAAATCAGCCAATAGAATCATATAGACTTCAATTTAATGAGGTTTTAAAGTCTTTTAACATCACTTTGTGATTATATAATAATACATTTGCAGTTATTAGTTTGACCTTTTCAGGACCACATGGCAGTATTCTTATGCCAATGCAGTACACACACACACACACACACACACGTATATATCTTAATCATAATTCAGATTGTTAAGATAATAATAATATTCTCTTTCTCATGCTGTCTTGTCCACTCCTCCTCTCTCTCCTTAAGATGACATGCAATCTCAGTCAAGTCGATAAAAGGATGAGATGGGCTATCATGCATTCCTCACACAGATCTGCTGTAATCCACATACTGTTGTTATTTTCCTCCCCTTTAATCTTAAGTCTTTTCTTGTCGTGTCAATGTCACGTCCATGTCAATGTCCTCCTTGTGTTCTTTTCCTTCTTTCGGGTTTGAAAGTGGGTGAGATGAAAGAAAACAGAAAAACTAGACAAAGCACCACAAACAAAGTCACTTTCTTGCCTTGTCAGATGTCATTTCCTGTCTGTTTGTTTGTCTGTCTGTCTGGCCTGGTAAATTCATCCAGTTTTGGTGTTTGGTGGTGGTCAAAATCAGGTGTCGGATTTGTTGCATATGCATTACATCAGATGAACAGGCAGGCAAATCCCAAACCGACCCCCATCCATCCCATTAGGGATGAACAGATGAAATGAGGGATTACACCCTCCTTATTAGGACCAACAGAACTGGGACCAGTACAACCATATGTGTCACGACCCAGTGTAATCGCATTTAATCAGAATGAGATACTCGACAGAACAAAAAATAAATAAATAAAATAAAGACATCCTCATTTGATGGTATAACATCTGTCAGGGCCTAAACAATAATATCCCATAATGCCAGAGTGTTTGTAAACCATGCTGCACTTTGTCAGGCTGTTGTTGTTGTTTGTGCTCAAATGGATATGGTAGACAGAAAGGCCGTGCAAATGCGTAAAGACAAGCTCTCATATTTCAGCTTTCGTTATGTTTCTGTCCTCATTTTTCCATCCTTTCACATTAAATATGCTTCAGAGGCTTCTTGTCAACGTTGCGTTTCGCTGTTGGAATCATTAGAGCATCGACTGAGATCAAACGTTGCACAAAGTCAACAACATTACCCTTGCCATACCCATCTAGAAAACACACACACACACAAAAACCTGAGACAAATGAAACCGCATTTAAAGCTCTCCAGGCCTTTAAAACTACAACCGCCTGCACCTGTAGATGGAGATACAGTAGTGATGGATGTTTGCAAAACACTGTTTTGTGAAGCTTCAAATTTGGAGCATGTATCAAACTACCAAAGCCACATGATTTCAGTAAGCAAATCTTTCTTACGTCATAACTGTTTTTGATATTTCAGTGGTTGCCATTGGGGGGTGATGATCTCTGTGATCTGATAAACCAGTTACCATTAAACAATTAACAGATTTTAACTATAGCATTTTTACAATATTTTACCATAAAAATATCGATCTTAGTTGAGGAATGGCAACTGGGGCCCCAACAAACGAGACAGGCCTGCTGCGAGCAGCGAAGGGCGTGTAGATCTGTCAGCGTGCGCTTTGATAGGTCGAACATAACGCTTGTCAGCATCTGCAGCCATTCGTGCGCTGCGCAGCAGGAGAGGCGAGGAGACGCTGTCTGTCGTTTGTAATGGATCTACCTTTCAGCCTGACAAACAGAATGCACACTTACAGCATGGAGGAAGAGGCGTTCTGACAGCAGTGGGAGTTCTGGCATGGGAACTGTGACTCAAGTGCACTTCTGCTATAGAGTTTGAGCTAAATCAGCGGTATATGTCGGTTGACTGACATTTACATGCACTGATATAGACATGTAATAATGACTTTAATACTGTAAAGGTGCTGGGATTTCAGCAGAATTGTTTCCCTCAACCACACATCCTCTCTAAAAAACTCCGCCCTCCAAAGACATGCCAGCCAATCTGATACTAGCTACTTTGACTTTTCACTCAGAAATGGCTAGCAAGTTTCACAAATAATTACAAGGAAATAAACATTTTGAAGTAAAAAGATTGAAATATTTTTTTTTCCTTGTAAGACATATTCTAATAATACTTCGAAAACCCTTTTTTAAAAATATTTTTAAATGTATTTTTACATTTTATTTTTTACACTTTTAGAGTCGTTCTCTTCTGGGAAAACAGACCAAAAATATTGATGACTCATTCTGCACCACACAGATATTTGTCCAATAAGATGCTCTGATGTCCTTCCCCTTCATACGACTTACAACAGCAAGCAACTGAATACCAAGCAACAAATCATGGCTCATATTTATAATGTAACTAAACAGATATCTATGCTCCATGATATATCCATTATATATTTTTTTCATACACAAAATATTTTATTTTTTATTTCAGAATGCACGGTTACTTATTTCACAGCTGCATGCTTTAATAGACATTTAGCTGGTAGCAGATTTTAAAAAGGGTTTAAAAGTGAGCAATGAACTATTTCCTTTATCTGCTGTACAATCTCAATGTGTAATATTTTATATTTATATTTAGAGGGAATTTCTGATTGGCTAGTTTTCTGGCTGGCTGAAAACTGCAAACATATACTGTATGCCAATCAAGCACACACACAAATACACATGCAAACAAAAAACTGACCTTCAGAATAAAGTTATCTGCCCTTGCTATTGTAGTTTGCAAAATTAAATGTGATTTACATAATCTACATCTACTGCTCATTCATTAAAACACTTCATATGCATGGAATATACACCATAATCTTCACATATGCAAAACTGTAAATGCTGTAAAAAAAAAAAAAAAAAAAAAAAAAAAAACTTTTCATACCTTGATTTGGTCACCAGATGAATTTGGACCCAGATGAATGAAAGTGTCACGACGAACAAACAAACAAACAAAAGAGAGAGAGAGAGAGAGAGAGAGAAACATTATAACATTTTAGTAGCTGTGCTCCTCCAACATGTTTCAATATAACACTATAACAAAGCACACACATCATTACACAACACAGAAATCTTAATATTCCAGCTTAAGGGCTGCAGTGAAAATATTAACCGCATCTGTTGCAGAAGCATCCCGCCATTCATTTTGACTTATGTCAAAGTGAGCGATCTGTGATTAATTTTGCTCTGAAAAAGCCAGCATTTAATTACATTTTTCCCACTGTCAGTCCCTATTCATCTGCACTGTGCAGTCTGATCTACGACCCCCTTTGTACGCCCGGGGTCTGGATGTCTCCCAGCAGTCACCATTTTACTAATGCAGCTGCTTTCGGATGGTGTGATGCACTGCTCAGGCTTTTCCAAATCCATTGTAAATCGCCTTTCCTGATCGTCTCTCTCCTTCATAGATCACGGAGATGTCCTCGAGATAGCACCCTTTGGCTGCCAAGACTCCCAGCTCAAATAACTCTCTCTGATAGCTGTTTCTGCACAGGTTGCATTAAATATCCGACGGCAGTACACAGACACACGGATGCATATTCGAAAACTGATACGCGGCTAATCTGCGGAGACAAATCGCCAGGGCAAACAGTGTGTAAGCAAAGAAACGAAACATAAAAATAACATTTAACAATGACACCAGATGCTTGTCCACCGCCAACACAACTGCAGACATTTCATTATCCTACAGCAAAGTTTTGCTCAAGGCAAGAGGAATGATCAATGGCCCAGTCGGGCCCCGTGATATAGCCTTGCGGCTTTTACACTGTCTGTGAACAGATGTGGACAACATTTCTGATAATGCAAGCCTGAAGGGACGAGATACAAACAACTAAACAAACCAGTCCAATGTACATGAAACAGACATAGCATGCAATATAAAACACTGTATCTCTCTATGGCACTTTCTTTCTAATACATTCCTAATACACTGTTCGGCTCTGCACTGTTTGGAAAGCTCACAATTGACAGCTATTTGAAGGATTCTCTGTTAGTTTGCTATAACTACAGAGAGACGCGCTCCAGGTTACAAGAGAGACTTCAGTAACAGTCTGTGCCAGTGTCAACCACATCAGTCTAACGATCAAACGGCATCATCCGACTTTAAAGAGCTCTACAACACCACAGAAGCAACAGCCCGTCTGATTACTCGCATCAAAAAGATAATTTCAGGGAGATCTATTGTCAAATCCACTTTGGATGAGGATCAACCTTTTTCTCCTTTTTTGGTGGGGAATCAAAATTGACTTGAGCTCTATGCTTATTAGCCACAAAACCACAAGAGCCAGTGATACGGGAAATACTGCAGACAACAGATCATTGCACCCAACAAAGACACATGCATAAAAGCATTTATTTTTGTGCATATTAAATTAATGTGTGTTAGATTAATTGATTTTCTGAGACACTGCTCAGAAAATCAAAACGGCTTGATCATTGAGATTTTTTGGCAATTAAAAAAAAAAAGGAGTGAATTAATTTTTATCATTGTAGGGTGGTTGTGTCCACACACTGCTAAGACATTTATATACAATTACCATGTAAAAGTGAATTTTGCTAATAATTAAACTTTAAATTCATCAACATATTCTGAAAAAAATTTATCATGATTTCCACAAAAATATTAAGCAGCACAACTTACTGTTTTCAACATTTATAACAATTAGAAATATTTTTTTGAGCACCAAATAAAAATTTATCAATCAACAAAAATAATTTCTGAAGGTTCAGGGTTATTATTAAAACAATATTATTCACAATATTACTGTTTGTTATTTTTAAATAATTATTTTAAAATAATTGTTACCATATTAAAATACATTTATTTGTATACACATTTATATACATTTCACATACAGTGTTTAGTAATTTAAAATGTACAAAGCTTATTTTTGCTAAATGTTTTGCGTTAAAAGTGTGCTCAGGCTATTAAGATTTGATTCCACAAAATGTATTAATCATCCACCTGATAGGATCTTGTGATGTTCACAAGTGTATGGAGGATTTCTGTGCACCAGAGGGTCAGTGAACAGACTGTGGGCTGGACGACTCATAAAGCACACTGTGTGTTTCAGCGCTCAAAGTGATGCTGGGAAGGTCATGCCAAAGTTATTTCAGTCACTTAGTTTGGGTTAATTAAGGCAGTTCTTCTCTCCAAGGGAGAGACTTTTTAAATTAAGGAATTATGAAACAGCAAAGACGTCTAAAGGAAGTCCAAAGAACTACGGACAATATAAAGATAAAACATGGCTTGATATGAAAATGCAGCAGAGTTATAAAATATGGAGAACAACAAAACAAAATAATGGATTACATATATGCTTACACAGATTAGTTCGGTAGCTAGCTCTCACTTTACTAGATTTCGGCCGGCATTAAATAAGGATTAAGCTCTGTTTACTGTATTCGACTGTGTAAAAAACAACACTGTTTTCTGAACTGAAATACAAGGAGTCAAATGAACAGGCTGAAAACTGAAAACATTAGTGTTGTTTTCCATCCACTGGAATAATAGCATGAGGCCAACCACAAATGTCCTCATTAAAAAATATATGAATATTTTATAGGTTGGAGTTAATGAGCGTGTGATGTGACCTGTGATGACCGAAGCTAATGAGGGAAAGGTAACGGTAAATATGATGCCAAGGACAGAACAATTTAATTGGCTTCATGCCTATAGTTCTGTCATTTCAGATTGATTTGATTCCTAGTCTATGTTTATAGCAACCAACTTTTCTTAAAGATAATAATGAAATACTATACTATATGGCCAAAAGTATGTGGCCAGCGCACCCATGTATCTTTGTTGTGCATTTCATTTTTAAATAATTGACATTAATAGATAGTTGGTCCTAACAAACATCTCCCAATCTTCTAGGAAGGCTTTCCAGTGATATGGTTGCATGGATTTGGCATTCCAGTTCATCCTAAAGGTGTCCAATAGAGGTTCAGGTGTGAGATCTGTCAAGTTCTTCCATGCCAGACTCATTAAACCATTTCTAGATGGACCTTGCTTTGTGCACGTGGCGAAAAAGTGTCCTTTCCAAACTATTTCCACAAAATTGTAAGCACAGAATACTCTATAATAGCACTGTATGCCATAGCATTAAGATTTATCTTTACTGAAATTAAGAGAACCAGCTGGAAACAAGTTCATTAGAAGGGTGTCTGCATACTTTTGGGCATTTAGTGTAATTTGAGAGCGAGACGACATGAGAAATTGGAAAAAAAATAGGAATAAATCAAAGCTATCACAACCCTGGTGAAATGATATTCAGCTTTAATCACAAAAGCACATTAATCATATTCCTGTGGGAGAAATATCCAGAGAAAGGTTCAAATAATTAATCTCAAATGATTCTCTTGAACTAAGCATGTACCATCTCTAGTCGAAAAATATATTTTTTCACACACTTAAAAATGACAAAACCAGGCTTGGAGTGTGAAACATGACTTTCTCAGAGAGCTCGTTTTTCTTTTTTCTTTGTCCACATGTAAATGATGACTTAATGGATTTTTAGCCTCAGCAAACAGAAGTTAAACCATACCTTATGCAGCATGTCTTGGATAATTGCGCAAAGACTCATTCAGTCAAGGGACACATTGACACTCAGCAATGTGAATCAATGAGCATGCATCTTTATTGGGGAACGAGGGCTTGTTAATCCATTTCGCAGTCAGAATGGGTGGATGGACGTGCCTGGGCCGGATCTATTTGGCTTTTAATCTGACCTTCAGATGTTATGCATGAACAGTGCTTTTCTATTGGCTTTTAATTACCTGTGTGAGAAAGTCTGAAGACTGGAGTAATGATGCTGAAAATTCACTTTTGCATCACAGGAATAAATTTCATTTTAAAATATATTAAAATACAAAACAGTTATTATTTAAAATTCTGGCCCCAAAAACCCAGACTTTTGAACAGTAGTGTTCAAAAGTTGAGGGATCCCCCCGATCAGTAGCATGTTTAGGCACCAAGCAACCCACGCAATTGCATGGGGCCCCGCCGACTTATACCGAGGGGGGCCGCATGGGACCACTTGCTGAGGGCCCCCAAAACACTAAACACGCCCCTTGTCCCCAATCTTCTGACCTCACGTTCACCGCTAATGATAAGCGATTATAGCACCTCTTTAGATGTGAATTACTTGAATACCCTTCCTAAGTGGTGACAACGAACACCAGCCAAACTAGCCTCCAGGACCAGAGCTGAGATCGACCCCAAGGCACAACTCCAGAAAGAAATACTCCTGTGCTTGCCAGGACGTGATGCCATAATGAGCTGCATACTTGCCAAGGTGCCACTTTTTGCCAATACGCATTAACCTGTCTTGCTTACTCATTTTTGGCATCTCAAAACACAATTCTTTTGAGACTCAAAAGATATCTGGGCATCAGTTCCACCTTTCCTGCAGAGACTTTTATTAGTTTTCTAAAACATAAATATTCCACTAAATGATTTAGAATTGGCCTTAAAACAATCAGTGTCACTTGAAACTTAAAAAATTTGGAAAAACTTTCACCATGTTCACTCCATAAGTCCATGCATGTTGATCTGTTCCTCAGGACACAATTACAACAAACTTCCACTTTCTAAATGGCTGAAAAAGGGATAGTTTACCTTCAGTTGCTGGTCCCCATTGACTTGCATAATGTTTTTTTATTTTCTTTCCATACTATTGAAGCCAGCAACTGAAGGAGAACTATCCCTTCAAGTGTTACACTACAATAAATATATATATATATATATATATATATATACAGTATATATATATATACTGTATATATATATACATACATATAAAGAATGACAAAGATGAGTTGAAAAACAACAACAACAACAAAACACAAATACACCCCTCAGTCCTAAAATTACTCGGTGTCTTTAAGACCTTCAGGTTGAACCATATTTCCAGATAGTGACAGTGAGTATTTGGGGACTCTAAACGCTGAGAAAGGAGGCAGTTTAACACATTTTATTGTGCTGGCAGTGGTTGGCACAGTAATTTACTCCTCTGATGAAAGAATACAGAAGGTACATAGAAAGTGTGAAAACGGAAAGAGGTAGTTGCTCGGTAAATGAGTGATTGACAGTGACCCGCTGTTTCTAAGGTTACAATTTCAATCTACCACTCATTTCTCCCACAATAGCTGTAATGCAGAGATGAGTACAACAAAAGATAAATAAAGTAAAAACTCAAGAGAAGAGGCCAAAAGAGAAAAAAAATGAGAATAATCAGAAATGTGTGTCATTTAAAAAAAAAAAGTTACCTTAGAAGGAAGAGCAGAGTGAATGGAAAGATGAAAAATCTCAAGTGAAAAGAGCTTTGGACAACCGGATATCCTTTAACAACTTTGGACGAGCATATCAGACAATATGCAATTGTTAACACACTTCTCAAAGTGGTTTCAATCACTCCGATCAATTCTGAGTGCAGTTGCGTTAATCTTATTATAATTAACGATGCGCCCATCCACCCCACTAATGCTTTTAAGATCTTTCATGGATATGGCGCTTCATGACAACAGACATTAGAATAATAGTCACCCTTTACCTCTGGGAAAAAAGCATCTGAGTGTGTCCACCGCCAGCCGAGTTATAAACTGATTTTGTCATTCGTGATGAACGAATCATTCTTCTGGATCTATCAGTGAATCAGTTGATCTGGTTCTCAAATTCAACTCACTGACTCACATATTCTGTCTCAGCAACCTGGAGGTGAAGTTTATCTGTAAATAACAACTTAAAATGTTGGTCTGTTCATCTCTGAAAGCTATTGTATTACTTACATATACTGTACACTGAAAAAAAAATTGTTGCAAAAATGATTTTCACTCAAAACTTGCTAGTAAATTTCACAAACAATTACAAAGAATTACATAAAATAACATGGAATTTTGAAGTAGAAAAGCTGAAATCGTATTGGCTTGTAAAACATAATTAGAAATGTTGCGAGGTCAAGAACAAGCGCATGTTCTGGAAGATTTCTCTGACCACAATGTTCTTTTAGCTTCAAGGCTTCCTTATTCTGAGGTAACATGAAATAATGGAGATGAATCAGGCAGACAAAGAAACAGAAGACTGGAACAGAACGTAAACATCACTACTGATATGACAGCCGGCTTCAGACTTTTAAAAGCATCTCTGTGTCAAACAAAAGTGCAAACCCCTGTATCAGTCACTGTCTGTTTTTAAGAGATGCGTTTAACACATGTCAACATTTAACATGTTCTGAGAAGCACGGCTCGGTGACGAAACAACACAAACCAAAAAACGGCTCCCCTGGGATCTGTCCTCCTTAAGTGCACACACTCCTCACACTGAAGATTGAGGCTGTAGGCCAGGATGGATTTGAAATATCTCCTGTATTTCTCATCCTGAATTCAATTATAGCTTACAAGGGATGAAATCCCCTGTTAATTGCTGCCTTTCCACATGACAGGAAAAATTCCCAATTCGACTCTCAATTCCCAAACCATGTCTACGCTATTCCACATGAATTGACTTCAACAAATATTTGATGTTATGACAAATTAATTCCACTAATTTTGGACTGTTGAGAGCAATATATTAAAATCAGAAACTAAGAAACTGGGCACGGATTTCTCACTTTAAAAGTTAGCCAAAATGAATATTAAACAATAAATATAATATATTCATTCATTCATTCATTCATTCATCCATTCATCCATTCATTCATTCATTCATTCATCCATCCATCCATCCATCCATCCATCCATCCATCCATCCATTCAAAATAAACAGCAAAATGACTCTAAAATCTTGAAATAATAAACATGGGTTGGGTTTTTTTTTTATTGTTTCCTTCAGTGCAAAGCTCAGCAAACCTGCATGCAGTTATTTTTGTTGAGTTGGATTATGGCTGAAGGTGAGGAACACGTTTGCCATTCTCATCAAGAATTTTACAATTAGAGAAATAGCGTGCTGACAAAAGAGGGAGGGAATGTGGTAAATATTTATGAATAAATGCATTTTAATGAATTTATAATTTTATGCATGAGAAGCTGAGTTGCTCTCCAGCTCTGTATCATTTCAAAATAAGAAGAACAAAACATGTGAGTAGAAACGGTATTGTGCAGCTATAGTACTGAGCTTTAAGAAGCTAATTCTGCCTGATGGGATACTTAAAATTACTTTTGCTGGATTCATATTCATATGAATCATATTAAATCACCTTTTTGAGTGCATTAAAACCACATGAAGCACATTCATTAGATTACCTGTTTTTACAGCAAATGTCATGGCATACATTTTTTAGATCAATTTTCAAGAGGGGTTTTAAAGAACACACACAAAAAAAGATATTCTGTGAAATGCTGACAGGACCCCACTGACTTTCAATGGACAAAAATATCTTCTATTTACAGAAGAAAGTTATATAGGTTGAAAGTTATATAGCATTAGGGTGAGCAGCCTAAATGATGACAGAATTTTTCATTTTCGGCTGAACTATGCCATTGAGAGTCATTGAAATGGGACAATGAGCTGTTCCTGAGCTTCGTCCTTGAGATACATCAGCAAAGCAGGGAAGAGTCATAAGGAAAAGGAGTGAATAGTCAGCTTTCTGTGTTCCATAAGTGGTCTTGACCATCTGATGTCTCTTCTCAATGACTGGCAGCCCACTTGAGGGTGATGAGGCAGGATTACACCATAATCTAACACTCTCAAGGCCCACTGAGCTGAAGTAGGTCACCTGCGGTGGGCAGATTACAGCTTTAATCTGACACTGAGGGGCCATGATCGACCTGTGATGACCCACACGCATGCTAGTTCTGAGGTTCTCTGTCTTTCTCATTATCTAGCGCTGGTCAGTATACAGTAAGATCGATCATCTATGTGCCAATGAAACTGCTATGTAGAAGTCAAGTGAACACTAGAGATATCCAACTCAGAGAAAACCACAGGGCCCCTTAACAGTTTGTATGTGTGAACTACACTGATTCTTGTTTAAACTGATTACATAAAAAAATAATAGACAGACAGACAGACAGACAGACAGATAGATAGATAGATAGATCACTACATATTTTCACCAATTATTGGGGGTTGGTGCTTCCTCAAAAAAAAAAAGTTAAGGAAATCGAAAACATTATGTGGAATCGGAACGAGAATACTTCAGTTCTTCCAATCACATTCTTTGTGTACACAAAGTCACACACACACACACACACACATTCACGTCACCTAATGTCCTTCTCATCTCATCCCAATCCTATTGCTGTAATCCCACTGTGATTATGCTATTGTTTTTTGTCTTCACACTTCAGTCCTTCTGTTTCGATAGGGATCAGTGACATCATAGCTTTGGCTTTATAAATACCGCTTATTTGTCCTTTTTGTAAATAAGCACTCACTGGATTAACATACACATTGCCAGTATTATCCTTTATTGAACTGGGAAACAAGGTTGAGTGCATTGGAAGAAATGCAGACGCTGCTGATTAGAACACACAACACAGCGTGCCCATGCAGACTGCAGATTAATTAACGGACAAACAGGCTTTATTGATTTCTCAGTGACATTGTAGTGGGGCAGAGAGAGCGAGGGTTATCACCTCCCCTCCATACTGTTCTGAATCTCTGCCATCCTCTGCATTCATTAAAGGAAACGGCCAGCATTTCCTCCAAATCGCTTCCATGTGGTAGTTATTTTACACTACTCGGGACTGTTTTACATGCAAAATCCATGACTGGATATGAAAACTTGCCAAAATATCAAATTTTACTTAAGTTGTGCTTACAATCGTTTTTATTTTTATTTATTTTTATTTTTTTTCCAGTCTAACTCAAGCAGAACAACGATCAACATCTGCAACACTTGATTGAGATGAACTGATTGTTGCATTTCATTAGTTAAAAATGCTGCTTGCTACTCATTTTACTTTCATAATCTGATATACAGTGGTGTACAGAAGACTGTCTCAGTCATTTATTTATTTATTAAGAATAAGTTGCACCAAAGATCTGTGCACAAAAAGACTGAAAATGTACATTAAAACAAGTAGGGTAAATAAAGTAAACCGCTTTAAATCAAGTAAAGGGAAAGTCAGCCTTTGGGTCAACATGGTGAACAACCAGGAGGAGTGTGCAGTGAGCTCTGGCCAGAGCATGACGCCTGATCCTGGCCACAGAAACCCTTTATCACTGCATTACAGGAACATAATGCAGCCCAGGACTCAATAGGAACCAGATGCCCAAATTATACAATTTCCTGACGAAATGGTTCCAAGATGGCCCGATGCTACTGTCCTGTTGTTTAATGTGGGGGCTGGGGTCTTACTGAAGCATGAAGGAAGGGGCCGTTAAAGAAAAAAATGTGGTGTAGTTTTAGTAGATTGAAGTATATTCAGGCATCATGGGATATCTACTGGACGTCTGAGACACTGTTTCTAAGGTAAAGGCTGATATAGCCGCACAGGCATGAGCTTCTGTTATTCAAATATGGAAATGAGTTAGCCAGGCCGGAAAAGGCAATTAGAAAAAAAAAAAAAAAATCTGGAAGGCCACATTAAGTCTCGGACCAAGAATCATAAATGAATAAATCCTTTCTCTTCATCTTTGTCTTTCTGTTGCTATTTTTCATTGTCTCTCTGTCTTTCTGTCTTAGTCTTTTTCTACCTATCTCCATTTCTATTTCTTTTTCCATTAATGCTGTGTAAATGTGATCTAAAAACTTTTTTAGGAGGTTTTACCTATCAGAATGTAACATTCTTTCCATTACAGCTACATAAATTAATTATGAAGTTCTTTCTCTGGATCACCATGTCTCTCTGTCCCTCTCCCTGCTCGTTCTTTTTTCCATTAGTGTAACAAAAGTATGATTTAAAAAGTTACCCCCGCCCCTTCATTTCTTTATCATTCCTTACCACAGAGGTATCTGAAAAGCCAAAATACTGTATTTTATAAGCTTTATAATGCAATTTATAGTTTGAATTAGATTTGATTAGCATTAATTGGATATGCATCATTGAAATCTAACAAAAAGTAATCACTGTAATATTTACAGAAAGAATTGCAGTTGGTCATCTTGCATTTTATTTGCATATTGAATTGCGATTGCTCTTTTCCTTCTAATATCTAGTGTATATACATGCAAGTTACACAAATGACTGTCAAGTAATTTGATGAATCATTCACTCCACCGAATTGTTCAAAATCACTGACTCATTCCGGAACAAAACAAGTGACTGTGTTTATGAGTCATTGAGTCATTCCCTCCAACGATTCATTAAAAAATGCTGATTCGTTCAGGAACTGAAGAAGTGTCTTTATGAGTGAGTCATTGAGCCATTCATTCAAACAATTTCTGTAAAAACACTGATTCATTCAGGAACAAAACACATGGCCGTCTTTATGAACAAGTCATTGATTCATTAACTCAAAAAAGGGGGTTAAAAAACAGATTTATTCAGGAATGAAACAACTGACCATCTTTACGAGTGAATCAACGAGTCATTTATTCAGTGATTCATTCAAAAATCTTTATTGAATCATACATTCGACCGGTTCATTTGTCTCTCCATTGCTCCACCTTCATTGCCCAATTCCTGTACCTTGCTCTGTAACTTGAGGGAATAGTATGTGAGGGAGTTAAAATACACACAGGTGTGTAACAAGGTGCCTTGTGAAAGTTAGTGTTTAAAAAGTATAGAGCTTTATTCCACAGAACACCTTTGCTTTTCTTCATCTGCTCCCTGGTGAATTGTGGGACTTTGAATAAATACCGTGTTTGAGAGCTGAAGGTATGAATGCAAAGACTGACAGAAGACCTCTGGGGGCTTTTCTCTCTGTGAAATTTTGCCTGCATCTCTTTCTCTCTGTCTTTCTCCAGTCGCCCTAAATATACCGCCTCTCTCTCTCCTTACATCTGCCCTGTAAGTGACGTCAGGAACTCTTAATGTTTGACAGATTTAGAATGGGAAGTGTCTGAGAGTGTAACGCTGAGGGGAAGATTATTTTGGGGCACTTTATGAATGTATATTCAAGTCAAGGTGAACTGCTGGGTACAACTCATTTTGCTATTGTAATGTGACATATTTACAAGTAAAAAAAAAAAATAATAATTAATAAATTAAAATAGAGCAGGACCAGTGTTATTTTAGTATTAAATTATATACTATTATAGCTTTTTTAAATTAATATTTTAGTTTATTGTTAGATTTTATTTGTATATCTTGTTTTCATTGCAATTATTGTTTAATTTTTTGTAATTTTGTTGTGCTTTTTTCATTTTTGAAAACATTTCTAAATATTTTTTTTCTCTCAGTTCTTAATTTTAATACTTCAGCTTACTTCAAATAGTTACCGAGACAACATTTCTCATTTCTAGTTTTTCATTTAACATTTTATTTTATTTTACTATACTTTTTTATTTTATTTTATTTTATTCAAAAAATGCAAGAATGCAGGCAAATCCAGGAATGAAACAAGTGACTGTATTTATAATTGAGTCATTCATTCAACTGGTTCATTCAAGCACACTGATTTATTCAGGAACAAAACAAATAACCATTTTTATAAGGGAGTAATTTAATTTAATTTAAAACTTTATTTCACTTAACATTTTTTTTTTTTAGTAAATGACAACAACACTGATTGTGACTTGATTTTATCCATTGGGAACTGACTGGATGGTGAACATCCAACTGAGCTGGATGGTGCCAGCATGAAGCCAGACCAAATTGTACTATCAAACATACTACCATACATACATACATATGTATAGTATACATATGTACTGTATGACAAAAAAAAAAAAAAAAATGACCTCCAGTATGTCATACGATCTAGTCATGAACTGCATCTTTACATATGAACTTGACAATGAAAAACGTTCACCTAAATGTGGTTACAACACTGAACCCTTCATCTGTGAAATGTTTTTGTGTGTTTATCATTTCATCTTTTAAGTTCCTTTTGAGTCCAATCACCTAAAGTGTCACTCCTGAGAAAGTAGTTTAGTTGTCCTGAGGGGCTCTCGATTTGTCACGCCAGGCCTTGTGGGACAGGGTGCTGCTTTTGGCAGAAGGTCGGTCAAAAGCATCCTGAAGGTGTCTGAGCCTCTGGCAGTGCGATATGTTTCACTCCGAATGAAAAATACTGCACCAAACTATGATGAACGACTGATCAAAAACCAACGACACAAAGTTGTTCTACCGCACATGTGAATATCGACACAAATAATACACTCACAATATCTCTTTCACACTTCCCCATATTAGATTGACAATGTGTTTGTTCACATCAGGGCTTCTTCTGCCTATGGTAAGGGGTTAGAGAAATGTCAAGGAGGAAGAAACCGTCAAACCACAAACCAGCAAAGTAGAAAATGCATTGTTTGACACATCCGTGAATGTCTGCACTGTCAGATCCAGTAAGTTTAGCCTTGCTGTTGTGAATATGATACATGCACAATCTGATGTGACATGCATAGGCACACCTCTTCGCAGAGCACTAGACTATATTCCACAGATGGCGTGTGATGTGATGGGCATGACCCCTGAGTGTTTGGAGAGGCTACGCCAGTGACAGCAGCAAAATAGGAGGAGAAGATGAAAATTATGCGATTCCAACACCAGCATGGCAGGTTTTCAAACCGTGTGCTTCAGCATATGCTAATTAAACTGATCCGCCGAGACAGTAAGCATATTTGAGTTTGTATCCACCTGAACAAGTATGCATGAGTGGGGCAAAGTAATAATTATAAAAACTTATAGAACAATATAAAGAACGATAAACATATGATGGATGAATGGATGGATGGACAGACAGATCGATAGAATGATAGACAGAACAACAGAAAGATCATATCATATTCACAACAGTGAGGCGAAACAGTACAATTACTATAATAATCTCAATGCAAAGGACAAAATCTTTGATTGGTTCAGCAGCACAGTGCTACACACTCGTCTCTGTTTCTCCCTTCCATTTCAAAGAGCTCCAGGTCAGGATCTAATGTTCTCCAGTTCATCATCATCCTTTACTGCTCCTATCCATAACGTCGCAGTTTCTGACCTGTCTTACTCCCTGACCTTCTCCATCTCTCCTCCTTTCTGTCTCTTCCCCGTCTCTGTTTTTGAAAATGGCACATTTGCATGTGTAACTCGTTCACATTTTTTTGATTATTAATAAAAGTATGCAAATGCAATCATCATTATTCCCTCTCTGCACAACAGATGTTCACAATGAGCTGCTTTATAGATCCGCGCATGATGCCGCTGAAATAGATTGACATTCCTTAACGCAAGATGGAAAACTGGGACCTTTTAGTATTGCTTGGATCTGAGTGTTCTCCCTCTGTCTCCTCCTCTCTCTGTTCTTGAAGATGGCACTGTGAATTCTTCAGGAGTCTATATTTAACTAAATCAAATCCTTTTATAGTATCACAAATGACAGTTCCAAGATCACAGCTCCCGAAACAACTTTATACTGCCAACTTTATACTTAAAGGATAAAGAACAATCTATTCTTACTAATAAATAAATAAATACAATTTTACAGCGTGTCAGAACTTCTTGTGATACATATTATGACCTAAAAGTACTCATTACTGTATGCTTTGTATTTCTGTTTTTAATCAAGTTACTGTCTGTGATGGTGTGAATAAAACATAAATACACATACTTTGGCAGGAATCAATAATAGTTATCACATCTTTCCCGCAGTGTTTTCTGCACCACAGCTGAGAAATTACTTGAGTCTTGAATGTGATGAAATGACAAGAATGGGCAACATGAAATAATGTAAACACTATAAACAGACAACACATCTTTCTATTGTGTTGTCTTATGAAAGCAGTTTCTGCCTTAGAGTAAAAAAAAATTATTGATAAATAATACTTTTTTTTTCACCCGGCAAGGACGCATTAAACTGATTAAAAGTAAAGTCAGTAAAGACATTTATAATTTTACAATAAATAACAAATAAACAAACAAATCAATCAATCAATCAATCAATGCTGTTCTTTTGAAGTTTCGATCAAAGAATCGTGAAAAAAATGTGTGTACATATTTCACAAACACACACACACACACACACACACACACACACACACA
>NW_015557338.1:269440-278753 GCF_001515605.1 Sinocyclocheilus anshuiensis | reverse complement strand
AGCTCCATTTTTTTAAATCGTGGTGCAATTGTGAGTTATAGTTTGACTCTAATGAGCTGATTCTTTTAATGAATAATTCAAAAAGACTCAAAAATAAATTCCGTTTAAAGAACTACTCACTGATGTTTTTAAATGACATGTAGTTGAAATTATATTTTAAATGCCCTCTGCCATTGTAATCTGTGTAGTGGCAGGATGAACAGGTTTAAAGGTAACACCGGACAGGCTTCATACACAATCTGGATTATAATGCATTTTAGCCATCCAATCAGCCTAGAGAGGTTTAGACACTCTGACAAGTATAATCTCTCCCAGCACCTGCAGAGGTGATTCAAGAGATTCATATGATGGGAGAGGGCATATGAATGATCGGTCATTGGATAAGAGAACAACACAAGATGATGCTCTGATGTCACTTTGATACTTCGATGCATACATTGTACACACTCACATAAATACAACATGACATTTACTCAGACATTGAAGCAAAATCCTTCATGATAGATTATCGGTGCCCAAGTGATGTGACCTAAATCCTGTTCAAATCTTCCCAGCTGACTAGGTCTTACAACTGATTTCAAAACAAGATCAAACTGTTAATGGCTCACATGACAAAGCAGAAATCTCCTTAAATTCTTAAAATGCATTTGGTTCAAATGGTCTTATTACAAATGGCCTTTCTGTGAGTTGCGTATCCTTAGGGATTTAATGGTTCACAGAAGTTAGGCAAATCAAAAACCCCCTGTGGGAATCATCTTTTTCAAAAGAAAAGATGATTCGTGAATAAAGAACATATGTTTTTTAATACGAAAAGTTAAATTGTTCATCTGTATAGTCATATTTAGTTTTATATATAAAAAAATAATAATAGGTAGGTAAATGTGTAGGACAAAACTGAAGATTATAAAAGGTGAGAGAATGAACAACAGGAGGTTGAGTCAGATAGGACAGTGTAAACAGCCAGGTGCCAGCTCGCTGTCAGGGGCAATGGCCTCTCACCTTCACATTCCACACTAACTGCTGACCAATCAGAGCAGAGATTGACATCCTGCTGAGTCAGTCACCATGGTCTCTTTTGACTCATCAACACCAGAGATAAAACACACATACATACACTCATGCACACGAACCACACATACAAGCGCTGTGCGTGCAACACACACACACACACACACACACAAATGCCTTAATAGTGACACAACCATGCTTATTTTACGACAAGGAATAGGGAATATATTGTTGAGAATTTTGCCCAAATGTTAATTATTGCACATTTGATCATGTTATAATTCTAAAATTAAATTAAATTAATAAAACACAATAATAATAATAATTTGGCAACAATGGATGCTTGGTTGAAATTATTCATTAATTTATTTATTTATACGAAAATGTCAAAATACAAATTGAATATCAAATGGCTGAAAAATGGGGTATAATTTTGTTAATCTTTTGCCCAGCCCTACTTACCAGTATGGTTTTTAAAGACATAAATTCAATATAACACAAACTGAAATACAAAGCTTTGTCCAGTCATTTGTGAGTACATACTCCCAGAGGCCTGTGTGGTTTTCTGGGCATGCAGCCCAGAATACAAGTAGAAAACACCCCTGTCATGAGTAGAAACATGTAGAAATGTGTAAGGTACCTGCTAGTTATATTTCATTGCAGTGGGAAGAAATTAATACTTAAGTTTAAGACAGAAACACAGTACTGAGTTTAAGACAGAAGTATGGATTAAATATTGGATATGTATTTGGGAAAGAGGAAAGTCTAAATCTTCACATATCATCTTACAACCACTATTCTACAGGAATAGATCAGCCAAAAATAAAAATTCGGTCATCATTTGCTTACCATCATGCCAGTCCAACTCGTATAACTTTGTTTTTCTCGTGTTACAAGGTAAAACGAAAGTCATACAGGTTTGGAACGACATGAAGGTGAGTAATTGATGACCCAATTTTCATTTTTGGGTGAACTAGCTCCCTTAACCTAAAATTCTCCCGGCTCTCAACAGGTCCGCGGTGAAATATGCTTGGCTACATTCATTCATCCCCCTGCGGCCCCACCGTCCTCCGAACATCACGCTCCAGAGCCCACTAATGACACAACACAGCCATTCATATCATTAAAATGATTTCTCCTTCTCTGCCTAATTCATTCCTTCCACTTTTTACCGCACTTGATTAAAAGATAAAGGAAAGCTTATTAAATATCAATAAGTGTGGATTGCTTTTAGGTGCTCAGCGTAATAATAGATTTCTTCCCCCTTTGCTTCACACTGAGCGGATAGGTGCGTCCGGCCCAAGCGCCTCTTCATTATCAGTTGTTTAAAGTGAAGCTTTCATTTCACACTTTTTATTTTTTTTCTTTATGTGTTCACCCCAACCCCCCCAACCCCCCACGGAGATCCTGGCACACACACACACACACACACACACACACACACACACACTCAGGCTAGTTAAACCTGTCGCCCTAAAGATGTGCTAGTGAGGCTAGCTAATTAGCGTGAGCGCAACTTAGTAGGTTCACATACTTATTTGACTTTTCCTGACACAAATCACAGTTTAGAAAGGAAAACATTCCTTAATATTGTCAACTCCCACTCTAGAAGTGTAACAGCATTATGATATACTATGGTAAAGTAATGGTCTATGGTAATAACATGGCGTTTTAATGTATACACGTGGTGGCACACAGATAAGTGAAGTAATATTTGATCATATTTGGCTATTTATTGTGCTTACTTGGCCAAATAACACAAAGATGATTCTGCTTGATGTCAGTTTCAAAATCAGCATTGTCCGTGATATAATGGTACTGCTTGTTTGCATGTACAAAATACTATGGCATGTTTATGAAGTTTAACATGGGTTGCTCTATCATAACTATAATTTTCTGGTGAAAAAAACAAACATGTTTTTGGACATGAATCATGATAATATTGTTCTTTTAGACATGGTACCATAGTATTGTTTTTTTTTATTTTTATCTACATGCACCATGAAAATACCATGTTTTTTGTAATCTGATTACAGATTACAAATCTATGTAATCTGATACTTATTCAGTAAAATGAGATGAGATATCATCACTGCTTGTTTTCTTCATATCATGTTGCTTTTCTTAAAAAAAGTGATGATTTACGTCATTGCAACATTAAAACAACATCTGATGTGGGAATTCAAAATAGTATTCCGACTAAACACAACAGACAGAAGCACCTGCCGAAACCACCTTTGTTTCCACGGTGACAGCTGCACAGACTTATGGGATCTCTTACTGTGAGTTCCACCTGTTATTTCCTGATGAGGCAAAGCCCTAGAGTCACTCTCACTCCCCAGGATACCTCGCTTCTCCTCTTTCGACGGTGTACTCAATCTCCAAAAACTCTTCTAAACGGTACCTGCCTGCACGACCAGTCGATACGGCACCAATCAGTTGGCCTCGACATCAACCTGGAATTGAAAAGTCATCCCACACAGCATGCACTTCCTCCCACATGAACACACACCCACCAGATCCTGATGCACAATCGCCCGAGCGGAACCGCATTAAGAGAGTGAGACAGCGGGATAGACATGCTTCAGAGTACATGCGTGATTAGAGCCTGATAAAAAGACACACGATAAGAGAGACAGCGATGGAGAGAATCACTTTGCATATGGTCTAGGCAGCAAAGGGTGAAACTCATGTCCAAATTCATCAGAGGGAAAAATGACTTCCTCCCCCTCATCTCATTCTTACTTAGTGGAGATGAACAGCTAGAGCCGTTCGTGTCTGCTTGCTTTGCCTCATACATCGACATGAGTGCATGATTGCCACTCTGAGAACTTGAGTGCTTGTGCCATTTTAGCTGAGAAAGGATATACACCCAAATTGGCGGTTAGCAGGTGGTTTGTTTTCTTAAACAACACTGGCAGATGTAAAACATTGTCAAATAACCGGAAATAAATGCTTCGGTCAGTTTACTCAAGAGGCGATGGCAGATAAATTACACACTATGAGAGACGCTCGGCTCTCCTGCTGACACGAACAGAATCAGGGCCTTCTAAGGTGAGATGAGACCAAAATAGACGTGTTATGCTTTCCACTATGGAATCCACACAGTTGTCCAAATTTAACAATGGGCCTCCAGCATACTGGAACTCCTAACTCTTGAGTGATGTAAGAGCTATTTGTGCTCACCGCTGTGACACCAGAATCACAGTGGGCCATGAAAGGATGATGTGTTTGAGTGGATGTAATAATGGCGGGTTAAGACCTTTTTTATAACTTTATAAAGGTGAAAAATATTCTAAGTCAAGTGACTTCAAACAAATTATAATTTTTTTGTTTGCCTTTTCTTTTAAATTATTTATTTCTTCATCAATATTAAATTAAATTATATTAAAATATTGCATAATATAAATTGAAGAAATAATATTCAAAGGCGATATGAACAAAAGCAAAATGTTTTAGCAAATAATATTTATGTCTTTATTGTTAGAATATTTAATTTTTATTTGGAAATGAAAACATTTCAAATAATTTATTTGTACAAACACACTTCACCTTTAGTAAAACTATTTATTCTAAATATTTTTTTAAAAAGTGTATATCGTACGGTTTTAACAGTAAGCAAAATGCACAGAAACCACAATGCATGCAGCAACTTTATAATTTAGCGTCTATCACTGTTGCAAAGTTCCAAACTTCCTCTTGTAGCCTAGATATATAGATAAAAACAGAATAAAAGAGCAGGAGAGTAAAATAAATAATGGATTTTCTCTCGTTTGAGAGACTGTTTTTGAACAGAGAGAACCAGACCTGCACCACTGGGTCAGAAGAGCAGAGGTAAAAGATTTGAAAATTTGACCAGGGCCTCTGAGAGCCGAGCAGCCTGCGGCCAAACACACACATACACACACACACACAAATAAAAGCCACATAGAGGAAACCAATGCTGTACAAATCGTAGGGGCGTTATACAAATCCTATACAAAGAGTGATGTGTGTGGTATTTTTAAGTGCCTACTCTGTTACTATATGCAGACAGTTCAAAACTTCATCTCCAGAGCTGCTCTGAAAGTCACTCCTCAAGCATTTTACCATTTCATCTGAGAAAACTCATCAGATATAACCAGAAACTCGAAGGTCTTCACTAACACCCCAAAATAAATGTTTATTTTAACTTTTTGTTTGCCAAAAATTAAAGGAGTTGTTACATTTATATTTAATTATACATTATAAAATATTAATTAAATTATTAAAGTTTTATGCATTCATTTGATCACCACCATTGTTGGTACCAAATTTGAATTAAATCTTAAAACAGAATCCAGAAAAAAATGTAAATAAATTAAATAAAAAAATAAAACAGACAGCACAGAATTTCTGAAAAATCCTGTTATTGTTCGAATTTGTATAAATTATTAAATTGTTACAGTTTTATGAATTCAACTGATTAGATGTGCATTTTCATTACTAAAACAAAAAAAAAAAATTGAAGGAAACAATAAAACAGATTTCATAAGGCCTTATCAAAAGAGAAATATGTTTTTAGATTCAGATGGTGAAGTTACAAAATGTGGTAGCCAACTAGATAATACAGCCAAACCTTGACCTCTCTGTCCTCATGCATTTGTCTGCTCACACAATAGCAGCTCTGTGCTTATTGCTTCAACTATGAAAACACTGCAATGAATCAGATTCATAGGCACTGTTAATCTCGAAATATCTTCTATTGCAGACATTTTATAATATGATATTGATTTTTTGTACTTTAACAAGAACAAGTCCATGCGCACAATATCAGATCTGATACTGATATCAGCCTAGTATGATTCAATGCTGATTCTAATCAACAATCCGAAAGCTTCTCCCCAATAATGGTGCTACAAAAGCTTCTGCTATTCCGTATTGTGTCAAAGAGAAAGTTCCTGCTTGTTAGAGTGCTGAGACAATGACAAGTGTGTGTGTGTGTGTGTGTGTGTGTGTGTGTGTGTGTGTGAGTAACAGCTCAACCATACCATCAGCGTGACATGATGACAGTGGTTGTTTGCCTGTAATAGGGCTGGTGGGCGGCACAGCTCTCCACATCTTTCCTGCTGTTCTAAGGACATACTGACACTCCATGCACATTCACCACTACAACTACCAACACCCACACACACATGCACCGCTTGTCTAAACGTCTACCATCTTATCTTCCACAAACATCACCCTTCCGGCTATTATCGCACAATTTGTGTTAAAATTTTGCTGAAAATTACATATAATGAGCACTGACTACAGGAACACGAGCTTTAATTATTTGGGTATAAGAGGACATTTTGTTCTTGTTTAATGCTGTCTTAACAAACAAATTATTCACTTGTCTGGCTCCATATTGGTTTTATTTCTTCAAAAAAGTCTTATGCATGCATATTACTCATATCTTTCCAAACTTGTATGACTGACTTTTCCTGCATGGCACACAATATCCCAGTCAATTATTTCAGTAGAGTAAACTGGGACTGGGGCTATTAAAAAATGACATAAAAGCATCATAAAAAAGTGTCAATTTCACCATATTCCAAACATTTGAAGCCATATGATAGCTTTCTGGAAGAAACAGATAGAAATTGTTTAGCAAAGCATCACACTTTTCAGTCAAATCTTTTGAATGAATCAATTGGTCACCATTCAAAACCAGTGTAAATGAATCAGGCTGAAATGATTCTTGAGTTCAACTCACTAGAGGGCATTTAAATTTCTCTGTTTCTCACACAAAGCTATCGTATGACTTCAGAAAACTTTGAATAAAGCGAAAGATTCACTTTAAGGACCACTTTATGTGTTGCTTTTGAGTCGGGCAATATGGGCAGTCATGGCCTAATGGTTAGAGAGTCGGACTTGTAACCCAAAGGTCGTGGGTTCAAGTTTCGGTGTGTGTGTGCGTGTTCATTACTCATTGCTGTGTGTGTGCACTTGGATGGGTTAAATGCAGAGTACAAATTCCGAGTATGGGACACCATACTTGGCTGCACATCACTTTTACTTTCGTGAAAGAGTGTCCAGAAACATCTTCAAAAACTCCACTTTGGTGTTGCGCAGAATAAAGTCATACTGTCACACACAAAAAAAATCCACTTTTCTGGCTCTGTATCAGTTATATTTTTCTGACAACAGCAAATGTGCCATCCCATGCTCACACACTGACCTTAACAAAAGGATCCAGTGGTTGTGCTTTCTCTTTTTTCCCTCGTATCTAATCTGACCAAGTTCCTAAACAGACAGGAGATATAAAAGGGACTGTAATAACTCACTGCCCATCACATAACACAAGCCTGGCTGATACCCGCTACACGGCATCATGGGTAAACATATATAATACCTCGGCCACATTCTAGGACGAGACGACCCTTCAGAGCCCCCTCTTATCGAACTGGTCTCTGAATAGATCTGCCATGGAGAGGACAGACGGGTCCTGACAATGGACAGCACTCCGCTAACTTGAAAATAGGACTGAACTGAAAGACTCAACGAGAAAAAGGCATTGCTGGTGGCTACATTGATAGTGTGAGAATGATTTGCCTTGGCTATAGGAATCATTCACCCAATCGTTCACCCAAAAATGCCTTAGGCTATTCAAGATGTAGATGAGTTTGTTTCTTCATGGGAACAGATTTGGATAAATTTAGCATAAAAAAAAAGGACAAAAAAGCACTATTAATATAGTCTGTTTGACTCATGCAGTGTATTTCAAGTCTACTTATGCAAGAAACAGACCAAAACTGAAGTCATTACTCGCTTATAATCTTTTCCTTCTTGGCATATTCAAATATGCATGGATTATTTTCTAAGACTCTTTTATCGTGCTTTTATTTTGTCCTTTTTGAAAAAAAAAAAAAAAACATTAGATATATTTATGATATAAAAATAATTAATTTATAATTGTTTCCTCCCATGCATTTACATGTATTGGGCTATGTTTTAAGATACTTTTATGTTTATTTATTTTATTTTATTTTTGAAAAAAAAAGGAAAAATAAATAAGCAAACAAATAAAGAATGACAATAATAAATAGATAAATAAATAAATAAATAACTAAATAAGCAAATAATAAATAAATAATTTATCCAGAAACAATGGCTTGGACATTCTTCAAACTCGCTCTCTCTCTCTCTCTCTTTCCATTTTCACACGCAGCTGTGTGAAGGGGGGTGAAATAATTACAGACTGGCTACAGATAATGTCATGGACATGAGATGATTAATAATTAATGGCCTCAGACAGATGAGGGTGTGTGGGTGGAAACAGTGGCTGATGTTTCAGCCAAAGGCAACGGGAAGTGATGTAGAGTGTCTGAAAACACTTAAAAACGTACATGCCCTGCATTGATCACACATACTGGTGCCACAGTCAGTTAGGACAAAGATGAGGAGCCCCCTGCGGCCCCACAGAGATAATGAAGAAATATCTGAATATATGCAAATTATTCTTTGTCTTGAAAGTAGCTGTTAAAGGGATAGTTCACCCAAAACAAACAACAAAACAAAACTTGTAGTATAGCATGTAAGTTAAATGCACCACTTTTATGGTATTTTTAAGACACTTTATTGTCATTTTACAGCTTTACATTTTTATAATGAGGAGTAGATGGAAATATTCAACCTTTGTTTTCAACAGAAAATAAAAAAACCTGGCAGGTTTGGAACAACATTTTCACAGCAATTATTTTAAACCTTTAAACTCTCTCCATCTCCTTCTAAACACATAAAAACAGACAATGCACTTATTTGTCATTGTTTGACCCTTTCTCTCCATTCTGTCGCCTGCAGCTGTTTGGATCTACATCATAAAACCCTAAAGTCTCTAACACAAACAGTGACTTCAGACGGACGCAGATGGAACCACCTTTTTCTCTTCTTTTCTCCCATGTCAATCTCTGACAGAATCTCATGCATCAACCCGGGGCTCAGACAGGCTATGAATAGCGCCACTCTTTTGCATGGTCAAGGCCACAGACGTTACAACAACGCCACTGGGGAACAATGACAGAAGTAAGATGCTTCACAAAGGGCCAGAGGTCTAACCCAGGGCGGGAGCTCAACATGTCTATGCCATCATGTGTGTGTTCAGGTTGGGATGTGAATGGAGAGCCACTGATCTTCACTGCTTTGACAGCTGACCTTTTTCATTGCTATTCTTACAATATTTATATCTATCTATAAATATTAAAATAATTATATTTTTATTCATTAAAAAAATGACATATTTGATAAAGTAAAATGAAAAGAAAAAACAACAACTAGAAGAGAATCAAGAATCAATAATAATCAA